>NW_027466310.1:2500-151815 GCF_046127955.1 Nelusetta ayraudi | reverse complement strand
GAGCTTCTTTCCCTTAGGACCCCAGTGTACCACCTCAACCACCTCCACCTCCTCTCCAGCCAATCACACACAGGGGCGGAGCCTCGTCACTGATGCCCAGCTCTTGTTCGTGTCTTGGACCTCCTTCAATCTCCTCTGGGTGAGAAGTTTCTGTACGTCTAGATTTTTCTACTTCCTGTGGGGTTTCAGCACCAAAGACTTTGATGGTATCATCTTCACAGTAGACGTTCTTCTGATCGACTCAGTTCACTCAACATTTGAGTCTATTACTAAATAAAGTCAGGAGGGAAAAGCAGGAGGAGGAGCAGCGCCACCTAGCCGTCTTCATAAGAAACAGAGGGACTAAAGTTTGGAGAGGTGGTGGAGGAGAAGAGAGCTTCTCTCCTCCTTCCTCTTCTTCTTTGGTTTGGCCTCACTCACTCACGCTTTCCTTCTTTCCTTTCCAGCTCGCCATTAATCAGCTGCTAGATTTGTCATCCAAATTTAGTGGCAGTCCGTCATCAGCAGAGCGTTTATACATCATTACTTTGCTAAGAATAAATTCATTTAAAAAAATCCCTCCCAGTCATTAACACCTTACATACGGCCAATATCCCAAGACTTCATTACTCAAGTAATCTAGAGACTCATCTCTCCTCACATGTCTGCAAATCCAATTACTGCTTTATCAAATTGGATTTTGCTGTTATTATTTTTATTTCTTATTTTATTTTTGCAAGGCATCAGGGACGATGAACCCGGTGCAATTTAATCTGGCCGTGGAGGAGAGATGTGTTGTTTTCCTCACGGCAGCGGCAGGCAGTCAAAGGGCAGCGCAGCTCCACCACTGCTGGGACAATTTAATCAGATTACAGCGCAGCTCCAAGGTGTGCAGAGGACATCTGCATGCTGAGGAAGAGTGAGTAGGACAGCAGGAGCTGCAGCTGCACACACACACACACACACACACACACACACACACACTCACACACACACACCAGATCACTGTGTTTACACTCAAGGCACAGAGAGATGGAGATGACTTTCCACCATCAGCGTCATTGTCTTCAAAAGCTCAATCATCAAACTGCTGCTGATGCTCCTCCCTCAACTGCCATTGGTTGGAGACAGAATCTGTCTGGAACCAAAGGATCCGAGCGAGAGAGAGAGAGAGAGAGAGAGAGAGAGAGAGAGAGAGAGAGAGAGAGAGAGAGAGAGAGAGAGAGAGAGAGAGAGAGAGAGAGAGCTCTCAATAGCAACGGAGCAGTAAAACATTTTTCTCTCTCAAGTTTTTTTTTGAAGAGAAAAATCCCCAGAGATGTTGTGTCCATCCTGAATGACACTCTGAGTGACACTCCAGCTAGAGCCACTCTCCAGGGACAGAAAACAGAGAGCAGGAAGAAAGAGCAGAAAACTAAACTTCTTTTCTTCTCTGCTCATTGATGTTCCTGCGGCGCAGAACCTGCTTTGTTTCCGCAGTGCACAAAATGAAAATAAGAGAAGAAAAATCAGGCAGCCAATGGTGGGAGAAAGGGGGGAGGAGGAGGGATGGAGAGGGAGGAGGGAAGTGGAACATCTTGTTAATGTGCCGACTGGAGTCAAAGTTGAGGGTGAGTGAGTGAGTGAACCCAGAGACCAGAGAGTTCCAACCAATGGATGGACAGGAGTGGAGGAGTGGAGGAGGGGAAGGAGGTGGAGAAGGGAGAGGAGGTGGAGTAGGACCATGAGCGAGTGCGTTTGTGAGGAAGTTCATGATGGAGCGCCTCGGTACGTTCCTCCATCCCTCCACCAGCATGGTGTCTTGTTGCTGCCTCACTTCCAACCACTTCCCATCATTCCACCTTCTTGTTCCTGCGACCAAATGAAAAGCTGCTGCTGTGTCGTCCTCCGCCCTCTCCAATCATCTTTTCTCTCACCCTCGTCCTCAAAATAAGAGAAGGAAATGAAAACACACCTTTTCCCATCACTTTCCTCTTCATTCGAGTGCTCTGCAGCCGTCTGAAATTCATATTTATGCTAATATTCTGCACCTCTTTGTGCCTCTGCTGCCTCACACGGCTAGAATTAATGACGCCGCATTGGCGCTAATGTTTGCTGCGTTTCATTAGCTGCCATGTCTTTAATTTCCAATAAACACAGTGATTAGAGGCAGGTATCCGGGGAGATGGGGCCTGGCAGGCTGCTGCTGCGCTAACAGCTGTAACCAAATCTGCACGGAGGCAACGGCGGTCGAGGAGGACGCTCGCTGTCACCCAGGGAGTCGTGGAAATGAAGTACCTGCAGCACCGGGAGGGGGTGGGGGGTGAGACCAAGACCTTCATTTCAAAATGTGGAAATGTTTATGGTCAAGGCCACTTTCATTTCTGCTTCTCTTCCTTTTTAGATACGGTGCACTGTGGCGTTCTCGTACTGGAGGGTCTGGGTCTGGGTCTGGGTCTGGTCCAGGTCTCGATCAAGACCAGTCGACACTCCGTCAATCACACGGTAATCTGGGCCAACCTCGATGCTCTCTCGCCTTGACGACAGCGCTACCTTTCAGAATCCCCTTCAGTTGCAGCCTCCAAAGGCTTCAACAGACATTGCCCCCCCCCCCCATGACAAGCGTGTGTGGGACTGCCAGTGAGCACACAGGGCAGCGTTTTATTATTATTAGGATTGATCCCACAGATTCCTGCCGAGCTTCCTGTTCTGAGAGCCAACCAATTTACCATCGTGACCTTTCAATCTGTAAAACACATCCCTGGGCCGCTCACAGCACACAGGTACCTCAGCTGTCTGCCTGCACACCTGCTGCACTCACCTGAGAGGTCCCTTCACCCCAGCACCCCTTCAGGGCAGCGGGAGATACAAATGGACAGAGGGGAAACAAGCAAAGGTCTCAGGAAGACAGGAAGTGTCAGATTCTTTCCACAGAAAGGAGAAGAAGCCATGTGACCTCCTACTGCTGTTCACTTGGAGCTGCAGTGCTGCAATGAGATGATGGGGCAGCACACAGCGAGGTCTCTGATTGGCTGAACCGAGGCGCCTCATCTAACAGCAGCGAGCAGCGAGACGCTGAAGTGTAGGTGGATTCTTCAAGGTTGAAACGCTTCGACGGTGCTTTCAGGAAGCGCAAGAGGCGACAATATAATTATTAAATGTGTGTACATGTACACAGTTGAGGCCAAACTGATTAACCCCCCCCCCACTTCTCCCTGGAAATGAACATTGGCAACAGATGTTTACGCTGTAATTTGTTTCCAAACTAACAAAGATAAAATGTTCACTAAATCTGACAGAGATATTTTATTGATACACTGAGTTAAAACTACAAAGGGCAAAACTCCCCTGATCACCACGAGTCAATAGTGTATGAGCCTTTCTGAGCCACAACTGAACACGACCTCTGACCTCTGACCTCTGAGTCGTTCTTCAGCAGGTCGACGCTGCTTTCCTCCGGCATGTTGGACCATGATTCCATTGCACATTGTTCCAGCCGGTCCAACTGGGTGGGTTCCAAGCATGGACGTCCACAAAGATTCTAAACTGAGGTCCGGTTCGGGTCTGGCTCTGGCTTTGTGCGGGCCACCCCAGGACCTTGGGATTGCTTTGGGTTCATATCTTGTTGTACGACCCAGCAACGACAGCTCGACAGATTTCTGCATATCATCCCTCAAAATATCATCAGGATTTTCTGTTGTCATGTCATGCACCCAACTGTAGCGCTCGTTTCCACGTGACCAGTGTTGTGTTGTTCTCATTAAAAAGTCTCTTATTGTGCTGTTTGTCCTATCTGGTTTATTTTTAGCCACATTTTGAAAAGTCTATTATCTAATTACAAGAAAGCTGTTTTTTTTACCTAAAAATTGTATTTTGTATCATTGTATTTTTGGTGCTCAGGACTCTGCACGATTGAAGCTTCATGTATTCATTGGATTGAACTGCAGAACCTTTCTTCACGTCTCTGCTCTTCATAACGTTCACAGTGTTCACACAGTTCAGACTCAGAACTCTGTGTCACACTTCACTTCCTGTCTGCAGCTAACACTGAGCTTCTGCACCTCCTCCGCACTCGTTTACCCAGTCATGCTAGGGTGAGCAGATCCCAACTTACCAGATGTGGGACACAGTGGGACCCAGCAGTGACCCTCAGTGACCCCTCAGGGACCCTCAGTGACCCTCAGTGACACCTCAGTGACCCTCAGTGACCCCTCAGTGACCCTCAGTGACCCCTCAGTGACACCTCAGTGCCCCTCAGTGACCCTCAGTGACCCTCAGGGACCCTCAGTGACACCTCAGTGCCCCTCAGTGACCCCTCAGGGACCCTCAGTGACACCTCAGTGACCCTCAGTGACCCCTCAGTGACCCCTCAGGGACCCTCAGTGCCCCTCAGGGACCCTCAGTGACCCTCAGTGACCCCTCAGTGACCCCTCAGGGACCCTCAGTGCCCCTCAGTGACCCCTCAGTGACCTCTCAGTGACCCCTCAGTGCCCCTCAGTGACCCCTCAGTGACACCTCAGTGACCTCTCAGTGACCCCTCAGTGCCCCTCAGTGACCCCTCAGTGACCCCTCAGTGACCTCTCAGTGACCCCTCAGTGACCCTCAGGGACCCTCAGTGACCCCTCAGTGACCCTCAGTGACCCTCAGTGACCCCTCAGTGACCTCTCAGTGACCCCTCAGTGACCCTCAGGGACCCTCAGTGACCCCTCAGTGACCTCTCAGTGACCCCTCAGTGCCCCTCAGTGACCCCTCAGTGACACCTCAGTGACCTCTCAGTGACCCCTCAGTGCCCCTCAGTGACCCCTCAGTGACCCTCAGTGACCCCTCAGTGACCCCTCAGTGACCCCTCAGTGACCCTCAGGGACCCTCAGTGACCCCTCAGTGACCCTCAGTGCCCCTCAGTGACCCTCAGTGACCCCTCAGTGACCCTCAGTGACCCCTCAGTGACCCCTCAGTGACCCTCAGGGACCCTCAGTGCCCCTCAGTGACCCCTCAGTGACACCTCAGTGACCTCTCAGTGACCCCTCAGTGCCCCTCAGTGACCCCTCAGTGACCCTCAGTGACCCCTCAGTGACCCCTCAGGGACCCTCAGTGACCCCTCAGTGACCCTCAGTGACCCTCAGTGACCCCTCAGTGACCCTCAGTGACACCTCAGTGACCCCTCAGTGACCCTCAGTGACAGTTACCAGTGCATCCACAGTAGTCTTGATAGTAGGAAGAATGGAGTGTGGGCTTATTTGTCACTTGGCTCTTGAGCAACAGGTGTTTTTAACTCCACACAAGCAGGTGCGAGCACATCTGGAACTATGGATGTTGCTTTTGTACGGCCACATGCCATTTTCAGAGTCTGGAACTCTAACTGATGACAGCTTCCTGCCAGTCTTCTGACCTGTGCGACACGGTGTGATAAACGCTGCTTATTTCAGCAGCTGTTACCTTGTCTGCCTAACCCTAACCCTAACCCTAACCCTTTGGTTTTAGTAGGAAGCTGTGCATAGAGTGTGAAGCCTCCTTTTGAGCAGCATGCTTATTGTGAGTCTGGCATTGTGTGTGTCGCTTCACGAGGTTTTCTCCTCCGTGTGCAGTGTTGAAGCACTACGGTCACGCCAGCCGCGCTTGGGAAAAGCTCAGTCACGCTGTCTATAATCTGGCGTGTGCGTCTAAACCACCTCACACGGTAAAGCGTGGGAGCGCTTTCGTGGTGCATTCAGGGACACCTTGTAAACTCTTGAAGCAATATCTAGAAAACAATTAGATTTTTTTTTTCATTTTTACGCCAAAGTGCTACAGTGAATGGAGCTGCAGCTCTAATCCGTCATTCATTCAACACATTCCAAACCATCCATCTTATCCCATGTGATGCTGCCAGGTGGCGCTGCTACCTGGCAGCCAGTGTGTCCACACAGTGACCTTCCACACCCACATCAACCAAGACCCACTCATGGACGGTGATGGGAGGAAGTCAGAGGTCCTGGAATGAACCTGCACACACACACACACACACACACACACACACACACACAGCTGCTCATCGTTTTGTCCCTCTGCAACTAAAAAGGTTCCATCTCCATCCCGCCAGTCTGAGAGCACCACTGGGCTGGAGGCTGGAGAGAGGGGGATAGAGGGATGGAGGGATGGAGGGAAGGGGGAGGAGGGATGGAGGGATGGGGGGATGGGGGGATGGGGGAGGAGGGAAAAAAAGAAAAAAGTAATTGGCTGAAAAGTGAAATGACTTTCTGGGGCCTATCGTTAAAAAGAAATATTCCCCAATTATGAGCACACACACACACACGCGCACACACACACACACACACACACACACACACACACACTCACACTCACTCTGTCTTTCTTGGCAGAAGTTTTATTTCCAGGTCGTCCAATGAAATCATTGCTCTGAGTGTGATGTTGAAGTCCCTCCCTCAATGTTTCTCTCTGTTGTTGTTGTTGTTGTTGTTGTTGTTGTTGTTGTTGTCTTGGCATGACGGTCGTGGACGTGTCTTCATGAGTTTTTCCTTGTGATGATGAATACACGTGTGTAGATGGTCTGCAGCCAGAAGACACTGGGAGGAGCCCAGTGGGAGGAGCCCAGTGGGGAAAATGTGTTTTACTTTCCACGAGGTCACTTTTCAATTGAGCCGTTTAAATGTGAGCGTACTGTCGCTCGCAACAAAACAACTTTGGGATCAGTGGGGGTTCATGATTATACCTGTGTGTGTGTGTGTGTGTGTGTGTGTGTGTGTGTGTGTGTGTGTGTGTGCCTAACTCTAACACCCTTCAGGCAGGTGTAATGAGTGTACAGCAGTGACCTCAGTCTCTGTGCTTCTCAGGCTGATTGAGTCCCAGTGGTCTGAGCTGAGCCCGTTCATCTCCATCACACACACACACACACACACACACACGCACACACACACACACCAGGCCACGCCTCCTCACCATTTTGCCACCTGCTGATTTGCTGCCTGTCTCATATTTTCCTCATCCAGCAGCCTTCTGTCTCCGTTCATATTTTAATATTTCTTCTCCTCGGGTTTTTTGCAGTCGTGAAGTTTTTCTAGGAATATTTTTCCTTCTGATCGACAGCGGCGACGTTCTTTCATTTTCTGCACAGTTCATGCAAGACCTTCAAGATCCAAACCTCCCTCCTGGCCTTCAATTGGTTCAGAAGTATTGAGTTGAGGGTTGATGTGATGATGATGATGATGATGAAGATGATGGTGATGATAATGAAGATGATGATGAAGTTGATGATTAAGATGGTGATGATGAAGATGATGGTGCTGATGATGGTGCTGATGGTGATGATGGTGATGAAGATGATGATGGTGATGATGGTGATGGTGATGATGGTGATGAAGATGATGATGATGGTGCTGATCATGATGATGATGGTGATGATGATGATGATGATGATGATGATGATTAAGATGGTGATGATGAAGATGATGATGATGGTGATGAAGATAATGATGATGATGATGATGATGATTATGGTGATGAAGATGATGATGATGGTGCTGATCATGATGATGATGATGATGGTGATCAAGATGATGATGATGATGATGATGGTGATGATGATGATGATGATGGTGCTGCTGATGATGATGATGGTGATGATGATGATGATGATGATGATGATGATGATGATGGTGATGGTGATGATGGTGGTGATGAAGATGGTGATGGTGATGATGATGGTGCTGATCATGATGATGATGATGATGGTGATGATGATGATCATGATGATGATGATGATGATGGTGATGATGATGATGATGATGATGATGATGGTGATCAAGATGATGATGATGGTGATGGTGATGATGATGATCATGATGATGATGATGATGATGGTGATGATGATGATGATGATGATGGTGATGGTGATGATGGTGGTGATGATGGTGGTGATGAAGATGGTGATGATGATGAAGATGGTGATGAAGATGGTGATGATTCATAATAAATCTTTCTGTTGTGAACAGAGCAGCGAGCGAGCTGCACACAATGACCCACAATAGACCAACAAATAAATACAATACATGGACAGGTTGCATATTGAGGCTGAAAATCAGCTTCTGAAACACCAGTAGCTGCCGCTCCTTGAGGCAGGCGGCGCTTCGTCTGCCTCAAATCTTACTGCAGGAAGTGGAGACTCAGAGACGCACACACGATGATCTTTCATGAAGATCAAGACCTGGAACAACGAAATGTTGTGCGTTTATAAGACAATGTGCATCTGCAGTGGCCGTGTCGTCTTTTTGGTTTTGATGTGAAGGTTGTCCAATACCCCGTGACCCTGAAGAGGAGTCAGCGGGTATAGAAGATGAATGAATGAATGAAGGTTATATAATAATATTAAGACGACGCCAGGGTTCTGTTGAATAAATACAGCCGTGCTGGGAGACACAAATGGACCAACACATTTCCATACACACATGTGGGAGGAGCTAAATTAACACCAGCAGGAGGCAGAGCAGAGCAGCAGTGCAGGGCAGCGGAGGAGTAGGAGGAGGGAGAGGTGGAGGAGGAGGGGTTAGGGTTAAGGGGAGGATAAGCACCTCCTAGAGAGTCATCAGCTAACATTGCTAACAACGCTAACGTCACGGCAAAATAAATAAACAAGTAAAAAAACTCCAAGGAGGAAGGTGAGATGTTTCCATCCAGAGGAGGACTGTGTGTGTGTGTGTGTGTGTGTGTGTGTGTGTGTGTGTGTGTGTGTGTGTGTTGGTCTGGGCTCTTATCTCCGCCTGCAGCTCTGCTCACATTCCTTCTCTCTGCGTGGGGTTTATCTGCCATCGCTGTCAATCATAGATCAGGGAACCTGCAGCAGCTCAGCCAGGCTGACCCCCCCCCCCCCAAACACACACACACACACACCAGCTGCACCTATGACACCCTGCACCAGAGCTCACAAACCCAACAAGCAGTTGTGAGAAACACGAGTTGCAGCGTCAGTGGTGCAAAGTCAACCTGGACCACAGCTTCTCCTGTTGGAGCCTCTCAGTGAGGTCAGGACCACCAGGACCACCAGGACCACCAGGACCACCAGAGTCCACCAGGACCACCAGGACCACCTGGACCACCAGGACCACCTGGACCACCAGGACCACCAGGACCACAGCTTCTCCTGTTGGAGCCTCTCAGTGAGGTCAGGACCACCAGGACCACCAGGACCACCAGGACCACCAGGACCACCAGAGTCCACCAGGACCACCAGGACCACCAGAGTCCACCAGGACCACCTGTTCTGACTGAGGTCAGCAGTGAGCGTAGAATACAACAACTATCATTCATTCAAGTTACAAACATTGCAAATGATGAGAAAATGTAGTCAGCACACGGCTCTGTGTGATTTGAACTATTTCCATTTCCATAAATGCATGGAAAGCCTTCAGTCAACCACAGACAAAACATCATCAAACACATTTTGTGGCTATTTTCAAGTCCACCAGTAAAATGCATTGTGGGATTATTTTTAAAGCTCTGCCTGTGTAACTGCAGCATGACTGTGGTTCAAAAAATATAAAGTTTGTTGTCGTTAAAAAGTGTTGTGTTGAGGTGAAGAAAACATCCATTAGCATCATGACGAGTCAAGCTGACAATGCTTCAGCCTGATGCGTGCACTGCTGTGTTTTGCTTTGGACTCTGTGTGGATGGAGGAGCGTTCACATCTTCACCTCACTTCACTTCAACAAATGCTTTTAAATTGTCTGAGATCAAAACTTCCAAGCAGAATGACTTCAGTTCACCGCAAAGTGACTGTGAGGGTGTGTGTGTGTGTGTGTGTGCATGTGTGTGTGCGTGTGTGTGTGTGTGTGTGTGTGTGTGTGTGTGTGCATGTGTGTGTGCGTGTGTGTGTGTGTGCGTGCGTGTGGCATTGTGGTTTCCTAAGGCTGACCTCCAGGAGGGATGTTGGCCTGGGGCGTAGGTCACAGGTCAGAGGTCACTTACCCCTGGTAGAGTCTTCTGTTCGTGCAGGGCACTCTGGGCTTTCAGGGCCGACTCTCTGGCACAGTACGTTAGAAAGGCACAACCTGCAGGGGGCGACAGAGAGACGCTGCAGTCAGCCTGCTGACTGGAGAACATTCACTGCACTGTGGTGCAGTCTTTGGAAGTCAGCCCCTCGTGACGCTGCAAAGGGCTCAGACAGTAAACACCAGTTAGTAACAGATTGTGATTGGCTACAGCAGGTATGCCCAAAGTCCGGCCCGCGGGCCAAATCCGGCCCGCCAACTGATTTGAAGTGGCCCACGTCTTGTCTGTGAAAACACGACGCCATCTCAGCAGGACCAGAACCATCGCCATCTCCAACGCTCGCCCCCGCACCCCCCCGCGCCCCCGTCACCGGATCTCCACGGTGTCGGGGGAGGCGGGGGGACTAGTTTTACCTGGTGACCTCTGGTGACCTCTGGTAACTTGTAGTTATCACGGTGGACCTTATTTCTCCAAGCACAGCTGTCATGTGACCACATTGCTCCCCTGCAGATCTCAGTGACCGCAGCGTACACTTTGTTTTTATTGAGCGCCGCTTCTCCTTCTTTCCCAGTTGAACAATGGAGGCTGCGGGGGGGAATTATCAGTGGGAATTATCACTGGAAACCCATGTGAACAAAGAGCAAACTGTTCAATCAAAGAGTGAACACATTGAAGACAAAGAGACGGAAGACAGCAGGGAGGCTCCAGCAGACCCCCGGGACCCTGAGTAGGAATAAGCGGGTATAGAAGAATGGATGGATGGATGGATGGATGGATGAATGAATGGATGGATGAATGATGATGATGATGATGATGATGATGATGAGACGGATGACTTGCAGAGCAGCACCCACACTGCACCCTGTTCACAAGGCACCTTGCAGCTTTCACATTTCTGGGTCTTGATGTTAAATAGAGTAAAACACAGACGTGGGGGGAGGGGCTTACGAATGACCAGAGGTCCCCAGGTTTTATTAATCCCGTGATTCGCCTGTTTATCATCGTTTTGCATTTGGAAAAGGTAAAGCAAGCGGTCGAGTTCTCAACACAAAGTTTCCTCTGGAATATAATGAGCAACATCTGGAGCGTCGTCCTGCAGTGTGACTTCACAGCTGCTGACACTTCATCAGCACCGCCATTGACTTCAAGTCAGAGCTGTTCACACAAACACATTATCATTATTATTAATATTATTATTATTATTATTATTATTATTATTATTATTATTATTATTATATCTAGTGGCATCAACCTGGAGCTGCACTGAGGTCAGTGCAACACAACCGTCAGTGCCAGAGTGAGTCCAGAATGAAAGAGTGAGTCCAGCAATAAAGAGAGTGAGATTTCTCTCTCACTTATTCTCTGCAAACAGACCAGAAGTTTCAGTCTATTGGCTCCCTGTGAGTGAGTGAGTGAGTGGGGAAACTATTCTTGCATGAACTGCAGTGAGTAAAATATAATAGTAAAGAATAAAATCGGTCGTCGCTGTTTTATTTTCTGATGTGATTTTTTGATGAGAGAGAAACAAGAAAATCATTTGAACCTGGAAGTGAATTCTGACTGAGAGAATAGTTTGGCTGATTTCCTTTTCTTTCAAAACTGATTTTCCATCTAAAGAGTGAGAAAATGATGAGATGGGTTCTCTCTTGAGGGTCAGGTGACCTGACAACTGGAATCAGCAGAAACCACAGTGAGAAATGAGACAGGCAGACAGACAGACAGACAGACAGGCAGGCAGGCAGGCAGACAGACAGACAGAAAGGCAGACAGGCAGGCAGGCAGACAGGCAGACAGACAGACAGGCAGACAGACAGGCAGGCAGACAGACAGACAGGCAGGCAGGCAGGCAGGCAGGCAGGCAAGCAGGCAGACAGACA
This sequence comes from Nelusetta ayraudi, assembly GCF_046127955.1. NCBI lineage: Eukaryota > Metazoa > Chordata > Actinopteri > Tetraodontiformes > Monacanthidae > Nelusetta > Nelusetta ayraudi. The sequence continues at coordinate 139,999 of NW_027466310.1, read as the reverse complement.
GACAGGCAGGCAGGCAGGCAGGCAGGCAGGCAGGCAGGCAGACAGACAGACAGACAGACGGGCAGGCAGGCAGGCAGGCAGGCAGACAGACAGGCAGGCAGGCAGACAGACAGGCAGGCAGGCAAGCAGGCAGACAGACAGACAGACAGACGGGCAGGCAGGCAGGCAGGCAGACAGACAGGCAGGCAGGCAGACAGACAGGCAGGCAGGCAAGCAGGCAGGCAGGCAGACAGACAGTCGACAGACAGACAGACAGACAGACAGCATTTTCTGAGGGCCACAATTTCTTCAAGTTTTATTCAAGGCAATTACAAAAAACTCACAAAGACGTGAGAGGCGAAGGGTTAGGGTGCACCCCCCCCCCCCCACACACACACACACACACACACACACACACACAGGAAATTGTGTTTTTGTTTTCAAAGTGATCTGATGCATGCAATACACCTGGAAGTGGAGGAATCGACTCACTTGTACGAGATTCTGCTTCATTGGTGCAGAACTGAAGCACATCAACCCGGCCCACTTCCTGTTTCCTTCCTGCTAACAGCACCGTTAGCTGCGTAACATCTGTTTTTTTGCTTGAGTGCTGACTGTGTTAGACCCCCCACCCCCCTCCCCCGCCCCCCCACCTATAAGAGGTCAACTGGAGACTTTAAACTGCAGCTGCAGCTTCACTTCCTGCTCTGTGACTCCAGCAGCAATTTGTCTCCTGCTGAAACCTTCAGAGGCCCAACAATGTAGCACTGCAGACACGCACACCAATTGAAATGACTGACACTAAACTCAGTCCAAGCCAAAGCAGCAGCAGCAGCAGCAGCAGCTGAGGACCACTGAGGTTTGATGGTGATTCTCTCTGTGGTCTCGTTAACTGCAGGTGATCATCATCTGCAGTTAACGACCTCATGATTACTGTCAATGTCGCTGTAGATGGAGCTCATTGATGCCAGACTGTCCATCACCTCAATGTGTTCTGATCGTGTTCTGAGCGTCGCTGCCTGACTTCAGGGCCGTTATTTGAATCAAGATGTAGAAACAGCTGGAAAACAATAGATTTGATTCTGTGAACAGATGTTGTGACCAATGGGGCTCTCGCACTGACGACCAGTTGACCCCAGTTGCCATCACTCACTGCAACATCACAGTGAGGTCGTTGCTAATTCTGCTTCAGTGTGAAGTGTGAGGTCTGTCAATACACAGATTCTAAACACCCGGCTCCACGTGACTGTCGCTGCTCCGCCTCCTCTGCTGTACTGCAGACGGCTGCGGTGAGTGACAGCAGAGACGATCGGCTGAATTGATCGTCAATCATTGATCGACCAGACGCTCCAGCAGATCATCTATTAACTAACGACTCTGACCCCATGTTCTCTCTCTGGCGCCACCTGGCTGCCGTCCACAAGTGCAGTGAGACACAGGAACAAGAGCAGGAGTAATAATAAAGAAGGGGGGGCTCATCTGTATAATGCACCGGTGAAATCTTATTAAATAATAAAAAATACATCTGTAGTGCAGCAGCCGTTTTCAACAAAGTGACTTTGAATGGATGAAGAGGAATGAGAGGAGGAGGAGGAGGAGGAGGAGGGCTGTTGTGTGTGTTGGGGGGTCTGGTTGGTCTGCCTTGGAGAGGAGGAGGATCATCATCATCATCATCATCATCATCATCATCATCATCATCATCATCATCCTTCCTGTGGCTAAGGACAGTCAGGAAAGACCAGGACGTCAACAGCACAAACTGACTGAAAAACATTTTAATCAATCACGAGGAGGAGGAGGAGAAAGAGGACGATGAGGAGGAGGAAGAGAAGGAAGAGGAGGAGGAGGAGAAGAAAGAGGAAGATGAGGAGGAGGAGGAGGAGAAGGAAGAGGAGGAGGAGAAGGAAGAGGAGGAGGAGGAGAAGGAAGAGGAGGAGGAGAAGAAAGAGGAAGATGAGGAGGAGGAGAAGGAAGAGGAGGAGGAGAAGGAAGATGAGGAGGAGAAGGAAGAGGAAGATGAGGAGGAGAAGGAAGAGGGAGAGGAGGAGGAGAAGAAAGAGGAAGATGAGGAGAAGAAAGAGGAGGAGGAGAAGGAGAAGAAAGAGGAGGAGAAGAAAGAGGAAGAGGAGGAGAAGAAAGAGGAAGAGGAGGAGGAAAAAGAGGGAGAGCTCCGCTATCATGCGAGACATTCAGCAGCAGCTCTGAACTGCAGACGGTGTAATAATAATACTCATAAAAACACCGTCTGGCTTTGACAAGCTGTGTGTGTGTTGGGTGGGGGGGGGGGGGGGGTGAGTCATTTAAAGCTGCTTTAAAACTTCCCTAATTTCCCTCCACATCAACACCAACATCAAGCTGCTGCTGCTGCTAATAATAATAATAATAACAATAATAATAATAATAATAATAATAACAATAATAATAATAACTAAAAGCGGCCCCATCAGCCTCCAAACATTAATAAAACTATTATTAGTAGCGATTGATCCCGATTACTGTGTGTGTGTGTGTGTGTGTGTGTGTGTGTGTTTTCCGCCATGTATTGACGTCCGGAGGAGAAACAAATCGGGCGACGTAAATGTCCGCGTGAGGTCACATGGCCGCGGGAGCATCAGCTGTGAACTCGGTGCTCATTCTGGTCTGGCGGGAAAGAATTGGTGGGATTTTATTGAGTTTTTTGTTATTGTTGTTTTTTCAAAATAAAATCAGAGATGATTCCAGACAGATCCTCGCGCCACACACACACACACACACACACACACACACACACACACACACTCTTGCAGCGTGTGCGGACCGATGTAAACACACACACACAGGCGTTCTCATCTGGAAGTTCACGTGGGTGCGTTCACGTTGTGTCTGGACAACAAACCGCGCGCTCGCCGTCAACTCGTCCACGTGTTCTGCCCTCGCGCTCAAAATAACAAAACAAGCGGTGTGAAGTGCGTGGGCACGCGTGTGTGAAGGGAAAACAAAGTGTCCGTGTTTGTGCACGCGCGTGCGTGTCACCGTCTCCATCCAAACGAACGATGACAGTGAAGTGGGACAACGTGCCTAACACACACACACACACACACACACACCAGAACCTTTCTGTTTTATTCTAATCGAACTGACTCTACGAGACCAGAGAGTCAGTCAGACAGACAGACAGTCAGAACCGAGCCGAACCGGGGCGAGCCGAGCCGAGTCGAACCTTTATGCATGCCGGTGAATCGGTCCTTGAGCACCGTCAGCTCGTAGATGTGTCCGAACTCCTGGAAGAGCGGCTTGAGGTCCTTCTCGTCCAGGTTCCGAGGGATCTGACCCACGAACAGCTTGATGGCGTCCTGGTCCTTCATGGGGATGGTGCTGCTGCTGGTGCTGCTGCTGGAGCTGCTGCTGATGGTTCCGACGGTTCCGATGCTGCCGTTCAGCCCGTTCATCCTGCCTCCGCTGCTGCTGCTGCCGCTGTCCGTGGTGCTGAATCCATCCTGCGGCTGCACTGCTGCGCTGGCAGCGACTGTAGCCATCTTCCCAGTGACTGGAGCCTGACTGCCGCCTCTCTCCCTCCCTGCCGACCTCTCTCTACCACTCTCTCTCTCCCTCCCTCCCTGCCTACCTCTCTCTCTCCCTCCCTCCCTGCCGACCTCTCTCTACCACTCTCTCTCTCTCCCTCCCTGCCGACGTCTCTCTACCACTCTCTCTCTCTCCCTCCCTGCCGACCTCTCTCTACCACTCTCTCTCTCTCCCTCCCTGCCGACCTCTCTCTACCACTCTCTCTCTCTCCCTCCCTTCCTACCTCTCTCTACCACTCTCTCTCTCTCCCTCCCTGCCGACGTCTCTCTACCACTCTCTCTCTCTCCCTCCCTGCCGACCTCTCTCTACCACTCTCTCTCTCTCTCTCCCTCCCTGCCTACCTCTCTCTACCACTCTCTCTCTCCCTGCCGACCTCTCTCTACCACTCTCTCTCTCTCCCTGCCGACGTCTCTCTACCACTCTCTCTCTCTCCCTCCCTGCCGACCTCTCTCTACCACTCTCTCTCTCTCTCTCCCTCCCTGCCGACCTCTCTCTACCACTCTCTCTCTCTCCCTCCCTGCCTACCTCTCTCTCTCCCTCCCTCCCTTCCTACCTCTCTCTACCACTCTCTCTCCCTCCCTGCCTACCTCTCTCTACCACTCTCTCTCTCCCTCCCTCTCTCTCTCTACCACTCCCTCCCTTCCTACCTCTCTCTACCACTCTCTCTCTCTCTCCCTCCTTGCCTACCTCTCTCTCTCCCTCCCTCCCTTCCTACCTCTCTCTACCACTCTCTCTCTCTCCCTCCCTGCCTACCTCTCTCTCTCCCTCCCTCCCTGCCGACCTCTCTCTACCACTCTCTCTCTCTCCCTGCCTACACTGCATGAAAAGCCATGTATCCGGGCCGGAATATTCCTGTAAACTCCTGGATACAGCCCAGATATTCAGGAGTATCCCTGTTGTTACACAGACCGGAATACTCCTGGATACTCCTGGATACATACCAGTTTTGGTGGGGGCCACAGCTATTTGTATTTCACACCTGGTCTGTCTTGCCCCTCCTATAAAAACCCCTTCCCATTGGTCCAGTGTGTAGGGAGGAGCTTGTTATTTTTAATTTAAATTTACATATTTTTTTTAATTATTGTATTTATTTCATTCCTTTTATTTATTATTAGTAGTATATTATCATATGTATAATGTACATATATGTCACCCAAAAATGAATTACACACATGTTTTTCTGATCAAACAGTTTTATTTCAAAGGACAATAGAATAGAATAGAATACACACACAATACAAGCACTGCTGCTGCATGTGCCATTTAAAAGACACTGGTGGCCTTTGGCCTCAAGTCAATCAAGTCTCTGCCGGTGAGTTACAACATATTTCTGGTCAATGTCCAGGCTCTGCTGGAGCACACCACACAGTGTGGACAACTCTGCACTGCGGGGTGGAGGCCGGACAACCCACGCAGGCATTCCATCCGAGATGGAGTCCTCCTCTTGGGACATGAGGTCCACTGTTGCAGTCCCCCACAAGGCCTCTTCCCCAGTTTGGAGGACACCAGCTCTCGCATTGTACAGCTGCATAAGCACAGGGAAAACAGGAGTTAGACCACTGAACACATCAAAGTGGGGGAGAGTTAATAAAATTACTCTTAATTAAGTAATTTCCCCATGTTACTACATGTTACTACATGGGGACATGTGGTCTCACTCACTCTTCTCTTCCTTTGCCTCATGCGTGCAGCAATCCTGCTTTCCTCTTTCTTCTGCGATTCTCATCCTGGTTCTTCCTGTAACTGAATCGTCTCCAAGTCGGTCTTGCAGGATGCTAGAGACAAGAAATGGCTTTAATTCATTATCAAACTCAGCATATACAGTAGAGCGGTGTGAGAGAGAAGAGAGAAAGATGTTTTGATAAATGAAACTGATTTAAAGTCTCGGTTTATTTTATGTTTAGAGCCATTGGACATTGTGACTCACCCACTGTGACTTCAGGCTCCACATCCCAGAGCCAAGGAAACTTCCCTCCAAAGATGTGTTGTCACCCCCTGGTGGTGGTGGGGGGGATACACTGTGGAACAAAGGAAGCCAGGTGTTAGGAGGGTATAATGGCCTGGAGAAATGAAGGCACAGGCTGGAATTACACATGAAATAATATTTCCACCAACAAAAACCTTATCTTACCTTGTCTGTGGATCATATGTGTGCGTGTTGTTTTCGCCATTGTGCAACCTTCGCACAGCTTCCTGTAAAAAGAGCGGGAAAAAGTATGAAGGTTAATTTCACAATCACATGGGATAAAGTAACCTAATAATCGGTCCATTCCATAGGCACCAACGTAAAAGTGTAAAATATCAGTAATCATATATATATATATAAAAAACACACACAGACACACACACACACACACACACACACCGGGCAACTAAAACAAACTTACTGAAGCCTCTGGTGACCTTGAGTTCCTCTCTGACCTTGCAAAGCATCGACTCCATCCTGTCCAGCCGCTTATTTACAGTGTCCATGAACGCCTCCAGCTTTGTGAATACGGCCTTCACTGCGTTGGGACTGCTCATCTTCATGAAGGGCGCAGGAGAGGTGGAAATGCTTCCAAACTCTCCTGACTCCGCGGTGTTGCTGCAGGACATCCTCAGTGGGAAAAGAGCAACAACTACAGTGAACTATTGGAGTTGGTTGTTACTGTGGACGTAGTTCGCGCTTCACCCCTGACGTCGGACGAAACGCTCCCATTGGTTGATTACAGTCACGTGTCTCCACTGAAGCGTGAAGTAGAACAATGGCAGGTCACACTGCATGTGGAATGTGTTCTCAAAGGTAAATGGCTCACTTGGCAGAGACATTTGCGGAAGTCTGCGGCAAAATAAAGATCGATAGAACTCTCTTGGATTAAACGTGAATTTATTTTGGGAGCAAATTCACGTTTGTTTGCGTTCAGAACCGTAAACTACGACGCTGCAGGCAGCACCGCTGTGCCGCCCATTCACCACGACTACGTACTGGCTGCGCAGAGTCAAGGGCGGCGCTTGCGGACAGGCAAGCCACGCAGTTGCTCTGGGCCCACCCACTGGGGGGGGGGCTCCTAGGGCTGCCAGAATGAACACCACAGCAACAACAACAATGCGCAATTTGCAATGACATGACACGGCAGCAGCAGACCCCCCCCCCCTTGTAGGACCCCGCCCCCTCTGCCTTCAGCCTGCACCTGAACACGTAGCGCGCGACAAGCGATACTGATCACGTCACACTTTCTGTCACAGTTTGCAAACTTGCCAAAACTTGCTTGTGCAGCCAACATGAAGAAGAGTTCTGGTGGGAAACAGCGCTGAAGTCCCGCGGACCCGCGGAAGTATCCTCGCGACTCTGTCTCTTGTTGGTTTGGTTCCTTTACCTAATATCATGCTACCACACCACGTGTTCGTTGAATGAAGATAGTAGTAGACAAGTGAAATCTTAAGAAGTTTTAGTAACAGAAAAAACAAGATACTTGGTACAGAGCTCCGGAGGCTTAACTCTAACAACAACAATGTGTTATCAGATGCCAAGTCTGATCTCTCTGTCCCTTACGCCATCTTAAATACAGAAACAAACAGTAATAACATATGTAGATGTCTTCTTCCATGTCGTCCTCCTATTGGCTGTCCAGTGGTGTAGCCTTCCCCGTTTTAGGCTAATCTGTGGCAGGAAACAAGTCCTTATTTGGCCGGGAGCCAAATGGTCCATCCTCCTCTCGATCTGGTCTGCTGAAAACTTTCCTGCCATAAAACCCTGAGGTGAAAAGTTCTTGTTCCCGTGCCTGGATGGGTCATAAACTTTATGGGGGGTAACAAATGCAGTTTCTGTGTTCACCCCCACTCTGATCACCCCATGTCACTGTTCCTGAGGCTTAATCAGTCAAACAGTATCTGTCTTTACTCCGAGGTTCTGAATGGTACTGATAAGAATGGGCAAATGATTATAAGAGGACTACATTTATTGACATTCATTACATTTAAACATTTAACTAACTCTAATACTTCTAACACATACATACAATATTTGATAATATACTAACTCTCACAGCTATAATGCATTAAACTAAATATAGAATAACAACAGTCTCCATGCGATCGCGGCAAACTACCTTCGCCATCGACCGGTAGATCACATCATTTATGACTGCCTCACGCGGCCGGACAGAGACACACAGCGGGCCAAGACGTGGCCCGCGGGCCAGACAGAGACACACAGCGGGCCAGACATGGTCAAAATAAGGGTCTTTTCTTCGTTTATTTGTACATGGCCACTTTAACACAAAGTTGGAATCTTTTAACAGCATTTTAACGGAATCTTTGCTCGGTACCCCTCTTCCGGTCAGACTCATTTCCGACAATAGAAAAACAAAGAAATTAAACGCAAATCACAACACAACAGTCTGCGAACTACAGTGCCATCTAGTGGACAAGAAGAGACACTACACATTTAAAAAAACTTGGTTTGTTACACCACCATTAAATGTTTTATATTATATATTGTGGCATTTTTTTCTTTTGATTTGGCCTTAACTATTCCATTTACTCCGGTTTGCATTTTGTTGATATTTAAAGTTCAGATCATTTGCATTGCACTTTTGTAATAAAGAACAGTTTATATTTTATATATTTATATGTATTACAACAATAGGCATAGGCTTTTGGGCTTTCTGTGACCTCTTGTGGTCCTTGGACCTCACTTTGAGAACCACTAATGTATTAATTCATTCATTCATTTTCTATACCTGCTTATTCCCGAGCTCAGGGTCCCGGGGATCTGCTGGAGCCTCTCCCAGCTGTCCTAGGGTGAAGGCAGGGGTCACCCTAGGACAGCTGGGGCAGGGTAGCACTCTGGACAAGTCGCCACTTCATCACAGGGCCAACATGCAAAATACAATTTCAAATTAAAAAACAAATAAATAAATTGTCAATAAAAATTGTATGAATCTTTGTCGCTGCAGCTCGGGTTCTTACCACAACTGAGAGATCAGCGCACATCCAGTTGTGAAGACTTTCCACTGGCTCCCAGTCAGCAATAGCATCGACTGGAAGGTTCTGCTACTGGTCTAGAAGCCACTGAACGGTGCAGGTCCAGAACACAATGAAATGCTCATAGATTATAAGCCCAGTAGGACTCTGATGTGTAGACTCAGGTCCGATAGTGGAGCCCAGAGTTCAGAGTCAACATGGCGAAGCAGCATTGAGCTGTGATGCTGCTCACTGATGGAAGCAGCTGCCAACACAAGTGAAGTCAGTGTGAACGGGTTTCAATCCAGGTTGAGACTCTTTTCTCTCACGCTTAAAATTGAGTGCTTTTATTTTGTTATCTTTTTATTTCTATTCTCCCTCATCTCTATTGACGCCTTCTATTGTCTTCTTTTCTCTGCATTTTGTCTTTGAAGACTGCTAGCTTGCTAGGTGATAGCGGCTGATTAGCTTGTTAGCCGCTAGCCGCTTCGCTTGTTGACACACAAATTAGGACACACACCTGCATGGAAAGAATCTTTATTGAAGACATTTAAGTGACTTTAATGTTTTAAGAGGCGGCGCTGCTGCTGCTGCTGCTGCGTCACTCAAGTCACCAACCAGTCCAGGGGATCAGCTGGTGACCTGCCACACACACACACACACACACACACACGGTTACCAAGCAACAGTGAGCTCCTCCTCCTCTGACCAGCATTCAAAGTCAATCATCAGTCATCATTTCACAATCGTCCTGCATAACCGGAATCATCTGAGCAGGTTTGCCAGCAGAACGGTGGCAGCAGCCACAGCCAGGAGGACGGGGGAGGGGCTGCCGCTGTTGGGTGCCACGGTGCCGTTGACAGGTGCCTCGGGAGGGGGGGGGGGCCGTGAACGACTGTTGGAAGCAGAACGACTGGAGTCAACCTGCAGCTTCTGTGCCTTCTCAAACATCTCAACAGGTTTTTCTTACCGGCAGCCACCAAGAGTCTTCATCATCATCATCATCATCATCATTATCATCATCATCATTATCATCCTGACTGAGCGAGCGCTGCCTTTTTCTCCTGTTGCCTCTCTTCTTTTTCGTTGGCGGCGGTTCCAAGAGTCCAGGTTCTCCTTTTCCAGATGTGCTAGATACCCTGGTGGATCCTGAGCCTTGCCTTCCTGCACGGCTGCAGAAGTAGTCGCAGGTCAAAGCACAGCAGGTGAGAGGGACTTTGGTGCAAGGCCCTGGACGCCGGATCAAGGAAGCCTTCAAGTCGCAACATGCAAGCCGCTGCGGTACAACCCCTGACCTGAGGGCGGGGCCAGCTGGAGCTTCTGGGCCTGGAGCAGATGGACAGACAGACAGACAATAGCAGGACGGAGGGACAGACAGACAGACAGTCAGTCAGACAGGCAGGCGGACAGACAGACAGACAGTCAGACAGACAGACAGAAAGGCAGACAGACAGACAGTCAGTCAGTCAGACAGAAAGGCGGGCAGACAGACAGTCAGTCAGTCTGACAGACTATCTATCTATCATCTATCTATCTATCATCTACCTATCTATCTATCTATCTATCATCTACCTATCTATCATGTATCTATCTATCTATCTATCTATCATCTACCTATCTATCTATCTATCTATCTATCTATCTGTCTATCTATCTATCTATGTGTCTGGTGGTGGACGTGTCTCTCGGTGGCGGATAGGTGATCTAAAAATTTCGGTGTTTTTTCTAACTTTTTTTAAAACTGAGCACTTTAGAATTGTTTGTTAATAGTTTTTGATTGTGCGAGTGTAGTTTGGTATTTTTTCTTAGTTTAGTTTAGTTTTGTTTGTCGCCGGACGTCGCGGCAGCCTCGTGGCCTCGTGGCTTCGCCCTCTGCGGCGTCGCCTCTGTCACTGAGGAACGGTGTCCGCGTTGGGTCCCCACCGAGCTCCTCCGTAGAACAAGTTCTACTGGCGATCGGGGAGCAGGTGGGGCACGCCAACATCTCATACGCATCCCGTATGAATAAGGCACTGGTAATGTTTCTGACCGATCAGAAACACGTCAGTGACCTGATCGGTGAGGGATTAACGTTGGACGGGGAGTTCATCCAAGTGTCCCCGCTGGCAGTACCATCGACCCGCATCACCGTAAGCGCCGTACCTACGTTCATCCTGAACGAAGCGTTGTAGAGAGAGTTGCGGCGCTATGGTAAGTTTGCCAGCGGTTTTAAAAACGTCACTTTGGGCTGTAAGAACGAGAAGCTCCAGCACGTACAATCTCTTCGCAGACAGGTGTTCATGTACCTCGACACGCCGACTCTGGACATTTCTTTCCGAGTAAAACATGGGGATGCGTACTACATGGTCTATGCAAACTCAGGGAATCTGAAATGTTTTGAGTGCGGGGATGTCGGACATAAAAGGGTGGCGTGTCCGCACAGACCGGCAGTAACACTCCCCGGTCCGTTGGAGGGGGAGCGGGGAGCGTTAGGGTTAGGGTTAGGGTTCCTCACGTACTAGAAGCCCCAAATTTGCTGTGGGCGCTTCTTGGGGGCTCCTGATGAAAAAGCAAGTGGCCCCATGTCTCTAGGACAAAGTTGAAATTTCACCCCATAGACTTGCATTGAAATAAGGCTGAAGTTAGGGTTAGGGTTAGGGTTCCTCAAGTACTAGAAGCCCCAAATTTGCTGTGGGCGCTTCTTGGGGGCTCCTGATGAAAGAGCAAGTGGCCCCATGTCTCTAGGACAAAGTTGAAATTTCACCCCATAGACTTGCATTGAAATAAGGCTGAAGCTAGGGTTAGGGTTAGGGTTAAGGTTAGGGTTAGGGTTCCTCAAGTACTAAGAGCCCCAAATTTGCTGTGGGCGCTTCTTGGGGGCTCCTGATGAAAGAGCAAGTGGCCCCATGTCTCTAGGACAAAGTTGAAATTTCACCCCATAGACTTGCATTGAAATAAGGCTGAAGCTAGGGTTAGGGTTAGGGTTAAGGTTAGGGTTAGGGTTCCTCAAGTACTAAGAGCCCCAAATTTGCTGTGGGCGCTTCTTGGGGGCTCCTGATGAAAGAGCAAGTGGCCCCATGTCTCTAGGACAAAGTTGAAATTTCACCCCATAGACTTGCATTGAAATAAGGCTGAAGCTAGGGTTAGGGTTAGGGTTAGGGTTAAGGTTAGGGTTAGGGTTCCTCAAGTACTAGAAGCCCCAAATTTGCTGTGGGCGCTTCTTGGGGGCTCCTGATGAAAGAGCAAGTGGCCCCATGTCTCTAGGTCAAAGTTGAAATTTCACCCCATAGACTTGCATTGAAATAAGGCTGAAGCTAGGGTTAGGGTTAGGGTTAGGGTTAAGGTTAGGGTTAGGGTTCCTCAAGTACTAGAAGCCCCAAATTTGCTGTGGGCGCTTCTTGGGGGCTCCTGATGAAAGAGCAAGTGGCCCCATGTCTCTAGGACAAAGTTGAAATTTCACCCCATAGACTTGCATTGAAATAAGGCTGAAGCTAGGGTTAGGGTTAGGGTTAAGGTTAGGGTTAGGGTTCCTCAAGTACTAGAAGCCCCAAATTTGCTGTGGGCGCTTCTTGGGGGCTCCTGATGAAAGAGCAAGTGGCCCCATGTCTCTAGGACAAAGTTGAAATTTCACCCCATAGACTTGCATTGAAATAAGGCTGAAGCTAGGGTTAGGGTTAGGGTTAAGGTTAGGGTTAGGGTTCCTCAAGTACTAGAAGCCCCAAATTTGCTGTGGGCGCTTCTTGGGGGCTCCTGATGAAAGAGCAAGTGGCCCCATGTCTCTAGGACAAAGTTGAAATTTCACCCCATAGACTTGCATTGAAATAAGGCTGAAGCTAGGGTTAGGGTTAGGGTTAAGGTTAGGGTTAGGGTTCCTCAAGTACTAGAAGCCCCAAATTTGCTGTGGGCGCTTCTTGGGGGCTCCTGATGAAAGAGCAAGTGGCCCCATGTCTCTAGGACAAAGTTGAAATTTCACCCCATAGACTTGCATTGAAATAAGGCTGAAGCTAGGGTTAGGGTTAGGGTTAAGGTTAGGGTTAGGGTTCCTCAAGTACTAGAAGCCCCAAATTTGCTGTGGGCGCTTCTTGGGGGCTCCTGATGAAAGAGCAAGTGGCCCCATGTCTCTAGGACAAAGTTGAAATTTCACCCCATAGACTTGCATTGAAATAAGGCTGAAGCTAGGGTTAGGGTTAGGGTTAAGGTTAGGGTTAGGGTTCCTCAAGTACTAGAAGCCCCAAATTTGCTGTGGGCGCTTCTTGGGGGCTCCTGATGAAAGAGCAAGTGGCCCCATGTCTCTAGGACAAAGTTGAAATTTCACCCCATAGACTTGCATTGAAATAAGGCTGAAGCTAGGGTTAGGGTTAGGGTTAAGGTTAGGGTTAGGGTTCCTCAAGTACTAGAAGCCCCAAATTTGCTGTGGGCGCTTCTTGGGGGCTCCTGATGAAAGAGCAAGTGGCCCCATGTCTCTAGGACAAAGTTGAAATTTCACCCCATAGACTTGCATTGAAATAAGGCTGAAGCTAGGGTTAGGGTTAGGGTTAAGGTTAGGGTTAGGGTTCCTCAAGTACTAGAAGCCCCAAATTTGCTGTGGGCGCTTCTTGGGGGCTCCTGATGAAAGAGCAAGTGGCCCCATGTCTCTAGGACAAAGTTGAAATTTCACCCCATAGACTTGCATTGAAATAAGGCTGAAGCTAGGGTTAGGGTTAGGGTTAGGGTTAAGATTAGGGTTAGGGTTCCTCAAGTACTAGAAGCCCCAAATTTGCTGTGGGCGCTTCTTGGGGGCTCCTGATGAAAGAGCAAGTGGCCCCATGTCTCTAGGACAAAGTTGAAATTTCACCCCATAGACTTGCATTGAAATAAGGCTGAAGCTAGGGTTAGGGTTAGGGTTAAGGTTAGGGTTAGGGTTCCTCAAGTACTAGAAGCCCCAAATTTGCTGTGGGCGCTTCTTGGGGGCTCCTGATGAAAGAGCAAGTGGCCCCATGTCTCTAGGACAAAGTTGAAATTTCACCCCATAGACTTGCATTGAAATAAGGCTGAAGCTAGGGTTAGGGTTAGGGTTAAGGTTAGGGTTAGGGTTCCTCAAGTACTAGAAGCCCCAAATTTGCTGTGGGCGCTTCTTGGGGGCTCCTGATGAAAGAGCAAGTGGCCCCATGTCTCTAGGACAAAGTTGAAATTTCACCCCATAGACTTGCATTGAAATAAGGCTGAAGCTAGGGTTAGGGTTAGGGTTAGGGTTAAGATTAGGGTTAGGGTTCCTCAAGTACTAGAAGCCCCAAATTTGCTGTGGGCGCTTCTTGGGGGCTCCTGATGAAAGAGCAAGTGGCCCCATGTCTCTAGGACAAAGTTGAAATTTCACCCCATAGACTTGCATTGAAATAAGGCTGAAGCTAGGGTTAGGGTTAGGGTTAAGGTTAGGGTTAGGGTTAGGGTTAGGGTTAGGGTAGGGTTAGGGTTAGGGTTAGGGTTAGGGTAAGGGTTAGGGTTAGGGTTAGGGTTAGGGTAGGGTTAGGGTTAGGGTTAGGGTAAGGGTTAGGGTTAGGGTTAGGGTTAGGGTTAGGGGTTAGGGTTAGGGTTAGGGTTTAGGGTTAGGGTTAGGGTAAGGGTTAGGGTTAGGGTTAGGGTAAGGGTTAGGGTAAGGGTTAGGGTTAGGGTTAGGGTTAGGGTTAAGGGTTAGGGTTAGGGTTAGGGTTAGGTTTGTGGTAAGAAATAGATCCACCCTGAGCATGGGATGGATCTAGATGCACTGGCCTGCCAAGGAAGTGTCTCCATAGGAGTGTCCCACGGACACTAGACCCACCATCCGAAGATGGTGGGAGGGGTTCAAAAAATTGGACATATCACGTCTGATTGTCTTTTTAGGTCGGCCAGGTCGCGACGTTTCGGCCATATTTGTGGCCTTCTTCAGGCGCTGAAACCGACCTCTAAGCTGAGTGGCGATTTGCGCCGTTGCTCGCTTTTAAGGGCCAAGCTTTTCCCTTTTCTTTTTCCTATCTTCCCATTTTGTGGTTTTTTCCAATTGTTGTAGCTTCTTCTAATTGTGCTTTTTAGGGTTAGGGTTAGGGTTAGGGTTAGGGTTAGGGTTAGGGTAGGGTTAGGGTTAGGGTTGCGGAAGTAGTTTCCCCTTCCATAGGAAGGGGAAGGAGCTCTGGCCCTCCCGCCATAGCGGTCGCCGTCCCGCCGGGTCCCTCTATAAAAGTAGGGGGGACGCTGTCCCCCCCGATTGTTGCGGCGGACTGTTGTCCAACTGTCCGCCATCAGGTAAGTGGTAAGTATTTATTTATTGTATATTTATTTCTGTATCTATTAATTGTGTATTTATAATATTGTGTTTTAATCAACTTATTTATTTATTTATACTATTTATTTATTTATGTATAATAATTATTTATTTATTTATTAATAAAAACAAAAACAAAAATAAACAACAAACAAAGGAAGTGTGCCAACTGAAACGACGTTTCGACCCTCCTCTGGGTCTTCCTCAGGTTTCTTGTGGCACAAAATAACTAAATGCAAGCTGAGTAGCTGTGGAAAAAAAATAGATGTTGCTCTCTTGAAGTCCGAAAGTGAAATGAGCCTTCTGGCTGCTCAGCCCGGCTTTATATTCAAAAAACGAAAAAAGCGATGAACGCATTTGCACTTTTGCATTTTATAATAAAATAGAAAATAAGAAAAACCCATTGGTTTTTTAATACATTTGAACTTAATATGAACTGATTTTAATTTTTTAATGGTTTTTTAATTAAATTAAATTATGTTTTTACAATATTAATGTTTATACATTTCTTAAATTTCTTAATGTTTTTAATAGTGTTTTTAATGTTTTTAATAGTGTTTTAAAGTGTTTTTAAAGATTTTTTTAGGGTTTTTAAAGATTTTTTTAGATTTTTATTGTTTTTTTATTATTTTTTTAGATTTTTAATGGTTTTTAAGTTTGTATTTAAATTTTTAATGAAAAAGTTTTTTATCATTATACGCAATTTCAGGTTAATGAAAATAAGAAAAAAAGAAAAAAAATAATAATATTAGGGTTATGTTTAGGACCGAATAGGGTTATGATTAGAATTGAATGTTAGTGCCAAATTAGGTTTAGAATTAGGGCCAAATTAGGGTTATGTTTAGGAATAGAAATTAGGGCCAGATTAGGGTTAGGTTTAGGGTTCAGATTAGGGTTATGGTTAGGTTTAGAATTAGGGCCAAATTAGGGTTAGGTTTAGGAATAGAATTTAGGTTAGGGTTAGAATTGGGGCCAAATTAGGGTTAGGTTTAGGAATAGAATTTAGGTTAGGGTTAGAATTGGGGCCAAATTAGGGTTAGGTTTAGGGTTCAGATTAGGGTTAGGGTTAGGTTTAGAATTAGGGCCAAATTAGGGTTAAGTTTAGGAGTAGAATTTAGGTTAGGGTTAGGTTTAGGTTTTGGGGCCAAATTAGGGTTAGGTTTAGGGTTCAGATTAGGGTTAGGGTTAGGTTTAGAATTAGGGCCAAATCAGGGTTAGGTTTAGGAATAGAATTTAGGTTAGGGTTAGAATTGGGGCCAAATTAGGGTTAGGTTTAGGAATAGAATTTAGGTTAGGGTTAGAATTGGGGCCAAATTAGGGTTAGGTTTAGAATTTAGGTTATGGTTAGGTTTAGAATTAGGGCTGAATTAGGGTTAGGTTTAGGGTTCAGATTAGGGTTCAGATTAGGTTTAGTATTAGAGCCAGATTAGGGTTAGTTTTCGGTTTAAAATCAGGTTTCTGATTGGGAAAGGAAATCCCGGTTAGGATTTTGGACCGAGGTCAAGGTTAGGGGTCAATATTTTTTCATATTCAGGCCTCCTGGCTCCCTTGTACCCACCATGTAGATCCAATACCTTTCTCTCTTCTTGCGTTCCCAATCAGACCAACATACATTCTCTTCCAAACCCGCCATTCTCACTGCTGATATGCCATGTCCAATAAAGTGCTGCACCAACAATGTGTTGAGTTCTTTTTTGTTCCTGATGTTATGTAGGTGCTGTGAGAGACGAATGTTGAGACCATTTCTGGTCTCACCCACATATTTCATATTACAATGAAGACAGAAGATAATATATACACAATTTTTTGATTTCAGCGTGAAATTTTGTCCAATTTTCATGATTGTGTGATTACTGTTGTTTTGAATAAATTTTAATTTATAAAAATATTTTTCCGCTTTGAGTGGTTTCGTCCAATGAAATGATGGCAATTTTGCCCGTACCAGCCAATCTTTTAAATTTTTATTCCTCCTGTATGCCGAAATCACCTCTGAATTTGGAATCAAATTATCTCGATTGGTCATGTTAATGAAGTTGTTTTTAAATTTTGAATTAAGAATCATGGCCGCTGGTGAAAATGTAACAATCAAGGGAATTAAATTGTTCTTGCTTCTGTCCTTTTTAATTGTAAATGTTTTTAGGCATCCCCTCAGGAATGACCTAGAGTAACCCCTCTTCCTGACCGCCCCAAATAATGTGCTGACTGCTTGCCGAAAGTCCCGTGATCTCGTGCAGATCCGTTTAAACCTGATGAGCTGTGATTTTATAATGCCCTCAAACGTATGCTTTGGGTGGTAGCTGTTTTTATGTAATAGTGCATGTGTGTCTGTGCTTTTAAAATAAACTTTAATGTCCAATTTGTGTTTTTCGTGAAATTTGGTCCCTTTGAAAATTGTTGTGTCCAGAAAATCAATTGAATTTTCACTAATTTGTACTTTTAATTTGATCGACGAATCATGCGAATTTAAAATTTTAACAAATTCCTCAAATTCCACCCTTGATCCCAGCCAAATTCCAAAGATATCGTCAAGGTAACGAACATACACGGCCGGTTTCTTTTTGCACTTAGAGAGAGCCCCTTCCTCCCAGTTTGCCATGAAAATATTGGCATAGGCCGGTGCGAATCGTTTGCCCATAGCCGTCCCCTTGATTTGCAGGTAAAACTGGTCCTCAAACACAAAATCATTCCGGGTCAAATTTATCCTCAACAATTCCAAAAGTTCCTCATCCGGTCGTTTGGGGTCCGGATACTTCTGAAACATTTGCTCAACACAATTGATCCCCTCATCAATTGGAATGTTCGTATACAGACTCTCCACATCCATACTAAAAAAATAAAAGTCAGAAAGAATCCTCAAGCTCTTGATCAATTTAATGAAGTCGTATGTGTCCTTCACATACGACGGATGGAGCGTGGCAAGAGGATTCAAATAATAATCTAAATATTCGGCCGTGTAATAGGTCTCGCTGTCACAGTCCGAAACGATCGGTCTCCCCGGAGGAATTTTAAACGGGATCGTCCATGAATTTGGATCCTTATGAATTTTCGGCAGAATGTAAAAGAGCCGTGGTCGTGGTTGTCTGTTTCCCGCTAAATATTGTCTTTGTCTCCAATTAATGAATTTTTTGTTTTTTAATCGATCAAGAATCTCATGAATTAATGGCACCGTGTCCAAATAAATTGGTTTTAATATTTGCTTGTAGTATGTTGCGTCATTAAGTTGTCTTTTTACCTCATGAATGTATTGTTCCCGTCCCATGATTACCACCACCGAGCCCTTGTCAGCCGGTTTTATTATTATTTGTTTGTTGTCTATCAATTCATGCAAGATTTTAATCTCCTCCGATGAAATGTTTTGTTCCAAATTCATGAATTTGTAGTGTTTTTTAAATATGTTTTGATCTTTATGAATTAGTTCTTTAATCTCCAATGGCAATGAATTAAATGGTGGCGTCCAATCAGAAGGGCCCACAAATGGTATCATGCTTTTTTTAGGTGCGTTTCGAAAGAATGTAGCCAATTTGATTCTGCGGTGGTAATTTTGAATGTCCAATTGAAACTGAAATTTTTGATTTCGACCAATATCCACCGTGGGAACAAACGTGAGACCCTTGTTCAGGAATTCCAACTGAGTTGGAGACAATTGAAAATTTTCAGCCAACACCAGGACATTTTTTGTGTCTGAGGTAGGCGAACAACTCGGTCCCCCCCGAACTGGACTTACGGGGATCCGAAGTTTAAAAATGACATCCAATGGAGGAACATGGCGTCCCCTGTCTCCGCCGTCCAATGGATGTCATCATCCTCCGTCAAAAATTGGTCCGCTGGGAGCTTAGTAATGTAGTGCACATTCCTTATGATGTAGCTGTTCAGGGCCTCCAGATTATCCTTTTCCTCCTGTGGGAGTGCGTCAGAATAATTAACTAGAGGAACCCAAACTTCCGCGTACGGGAATTTACGCTTTGTTGACCGGATGATTCCCTGTACGTTTTTCATTGTTGTCTCCCTTAATTTATTACCCCTCCCATTGATCCCGAATCCCAGAATTATTTTCTCCACCACAAGGCTTGACGGAGCCGTCGTCTTCTCCATCAGGGCCTGGCCGTGTCGAAAGTGACTCCCAGGAAAACTTTCAACCTGCAGGTCCTTGCAGTAAAAGTCCGGGAAGCTGCAGAGGTTTGAGTCCCCCACTATCAGCCACTTCTTTTCAGCTGAAAAATTCCAGTCAGTCAACTTCTTTTGTGTGTTTTCATGTCTGTTCACTCTGAACTTTTCAGGTTCTGGGTGAGTGAACAGCTCGAAGGACTCCTGGAAAATTTCTTCCTGCTCTACTTCCTCCTCCGTCTCTGCCACTATCCGCTCAGCTTCCTGCTCCACCTCTGGGGATGAAGGAAGTGAAGGAGAGACATGGTGGACCTGGGCCACGACCCTGATGGGAGCCTGTGGGGACCCGGTCGGAGAAGAGGAGGTAACGGAGTTGGCCCGCTCCTCAATGGACTGCTCCAGCACCCTCAGCTCCATCCCATCCTCTTCTTCTTCCTCCTCCGAGGCTTCTGAAGGGATGTCCCTGTTTAGGATGACACCCCCCACAGTCCTGGGCTTTCTTTGTGTCTTAGGAGGTGGTGCTGTTTCTGGCGGCTGGCGCTTCTTGGTCCTCAGCGGGGCCTCCGCTGGTGGTGGGGCATCCGTCCGGGCCACCGTCTCTCTGAAGGAGACCTGATTCCCCGCCTTGACCTTTGGCCTCGGTGGGGGTCGTTCAGGTTCCACTGTGGCAGTGATCAATGCCTCCGCGTGATCGATGGCGTCCTGGGAGATGCGCTGGAAGTTTCTCCTGGCCCAGCGAACAGCCACCTCAAACGCTGTCTTCCAGTCAGGGGTCAAGAGGTCGTCGATACCCTCCAACACTTCCTCCAGACACCTCTCATAGTGTTCAGCGAGAATCAGGCAAGTGTTGTACCCCCAGTTTTTGGCGTTCCCCGTGATCAAATCCGCTGTGTCTCTTGTAGGGGCTGCGGGTTTGATCATGCGGGCCAGGACCTCCACCATCCTGGCAATCATGCGTGGTTCGGAGTTTCCAGGTTTCGGTGCCACGTTCTGCAAGTGATGCACTGTCTTAATCACCGCGTAGATCCGTCTAATTAGTTTCCCCAATTGCGGATCCGCTGGTTGCCAAGTCGTTCCTCTGTTGTCCGCCTGTCCCACTGAAAATGTGTCCCGGACTTGTCTTGGCAGCCCGTTCCGGACTACCTCAGAGTACGAGCGTGATCTGGGCCCGGCAAACTGCGCCGTTCTTGGGGGAGGCACTGGCCGGATAGGGTTGCGGAAGTAGTTTCCCCTTCCATAGGAAGGGGAAGGAGCTCTGGCCCTCCCGCCATAGCGGTCGCCGTCCCGCCGGGTCCCTCTATAAAAGTAGGGGGGACGCTGTCCCCCCCGATTGTTGCGGCGGACTGTTGTCCAACTGTCCGCCATCAGGTAAGTGGTAAGTATTTATTTATTGTATATTTATTTCTGTATCTATTAATTGTGTATTTATAATATTGTGTTTTAATCAACTTATTTATTTATTTATACTATTTATTTATTTATGTATAATAATTATTTATTTATTTATTAATAAAAACAAAAACAAAAATAAACAACAAACAAAGGAAGTGTGCCAACTGAAACGACGTTTCGACCCTCCTCTGGGTCTTCCTCAGGTTTCTTGTGGCACAAAATAACTAAATGCAAGCTGAGTAGCTGTGGAAAAAAAATAGATGTTGCTCTCTTGAAGTCCGAAAGTGAAATGAGCCTTCTGGCTGCTCAGCCCGGCTTTATATTCAAAAAACGAAAAAAGCGATGAACGCATTTGCACTTTTGCATTTTATAATAAAATAGAAAATAAGAAAAACCCATTGGTTTTTTAATACATTTGAACTTAATATGAACTGATTTTAATTTTTTAATGGTTTTTTAATTAAATTAAATTATGTTTTTACAATATTAATGTTTATACATTTCTTAAATTTCTTAATGTTTTTAATAGTGTTTTTAATGTTTTTAATAGTGTTTTAAAGTGTTTTTAAAGATTTTTTTAGGGTTTTTAAAGATTTTTTTAGATTTTTATTGTTTTTTTATTATTTTTTTAGATTTTTAATGGTTTTTAAGTTTGTATTTAAATTTTTAATGAAAAAGTTTTTTATCATTATACGCAATTTCAGGTTAATGAAAATAAGAAAAAAAGAAAAAAAATAATAATATTAGGGTTATGTTTAGGACCGAATAGGGTTATGATTAGAATTGAATGTTAGTGCCAAATTAGGTTTAGAATTAGGGCCAAATTAGGGTTATGTTTAGGAATAGAAATTAGGGCCAGATTAGGGTTAGGTTTAGGGTTCAGATTAGGGTTATGGTTAGGTTTAGAATTAGGGCCAAATTAGGGTTAGGTTTAGGAATAGAATTTAGGTTAGGGTTAGAATTGGGGCCAAATTAGGGTTAGGTTTAGGAATAGAATTTAGGTTAGGGTTAGAATTGGGGCCAAATTAGGGTTAGGTTTAGGGTTCAGATTAGGGTTAGGGTTAGGTTTAGAATTAGGGCCAAATTAGGGTTAGGGTTAGGGTTAGGGTTAGGGTTAGGGTAAGGGTTAGGGTTAGGGTTAGGGTTAGGGTTAGGGTAGGGTTAGGGTTAGGGTTAGGGTTAGGGTAAGGGTTAGGGTTAGGGTTAGGTTCAGGAAAAAAGAATTCCCTCCCTAAGGAGAGAACCAGTGCACTCTCCGCTTCAGAATGGGCTGGTGAGGCAGATCTCCCAGCCTTGGGTTCCACCACTCGAAAGTGGTGGAGGGTCAAAAAATTTAAACATAGCTGTTTTTAGCTAGTCTTAGATAAGTCGACCGTTGCGCAACGTTTCGGGCTAGTATGCCCTTCATCAGGCGCGGTCGACAGAGTGGGTGGCCTAGTATGGCCTACACCACTTGGGCCCGTGCCCAGCTGCTCCCTCCAGGGTTAGGGTTAGGGTAAGGGTTAGGGTTAGGGTTAGGGTTAGGGTTAGGGTTAGGGTTGGGGTTGGGGTTAGGGTTAGGGTAAGGGTTAGGGTTAGGGTTAGGGTTAGGGTTAGGGTTAGGGTAAGGGTAAGGGTTAGGGTTAGGGTTAGGGTTAGGGTTAGGGTAAGGGTTAGGGTTAGGGTTAGGGTAAGGGTTAGGGTTAGGGTTAGGGTTAGGGTTAGGGTTAGGTTTAGGAAAAAAGAGTTTTCTCCATAAGAGAAAACCTGGTGCACTCTCTGCGACAGAGTGGATCCAGGTGGGGCCCCTAGCCCTTGGTTGGTCCACCACCCGAAAGTGGTGGGTTTTCCAAAAATTTCACATAGCTGAATAGCTAGCGTAAAGACGGCGTACGCGCAACGTTTCGGCCTGAAAAGGCCTTCCTCAGGCGCTGGCCGTCTGAGAGCTGACTGCCTAGTATGGCATGACGCTCTTTTGAGGCCCGTGCTCTGCTGCACCTCCCTCCCTTTTCAAAAATTGGCTTAAAAATTGTTTTCAAATCTTTTTTTCAGGTTGCAGTTTAACGTCGTGCCCAGGACGCAGGTAAGTAAAAATTTAGATAGTTTATTAGGTTTTAATTTAGAGTGCTGTAGATAGCTTTTTATGTATTAATTGGTTACCTGATGATAGACACCCACCGTCATCTACTATGCAAGCCCTAATATGGGATTGTTTGCATTTTTCCATCAGGTGGGAAGACTGTTCCTGTCATGGAGTAAGGTAAGTCTTGTTCAATTAGTGTTTTTCGCCGATTACTGATTAATTTTCTTCTTTCTTTTGCAGGGGCTCCAATTGGTAAGTATTTTCTTCTTTAGGGTTTCCGAATCAGGTAGGTAAGTATCCTTTTCCTTCTTTTCTTCCTTTTCCTCTATCCTTCTGTTCTTCTTTCCTTCCTTTCCTGTCCCCGTCTTCTTCCTCCTTTGTCCTACTGTTCTTCCTGTTCTTCTCCTTTCTTCCACCAGTCTTCCTTTCTTCTCGTCCGTCTCCTTTCTTCTCCCTTAATCCACTGTTCCACTCCGGATCCTTTTCCTTAGCCGCACTAATCTTCTCTTTTCTTATCCTTTAGGTGCTATTTCTAATGCTTCATCCTGTCTTCTGCCCACTCGAAGCCTCCCACCCCCCATCCCCATATGCGCGCTCGCAAGCGGTTCAATAAAGAGTAGCTCAACTGGTATTTTGCGTCAGTGGCTTTATTCATATTAGCTCAACCGGTATTTTTCATCGGCGGCTTCCTTTCAATAATTAGGCTGAGCATATGGCGTAAAAAGACAGATGGGCAACAGATTAGGGCCAAACATCAAATACTAGGTTGGATCGGGGCCTAGGCTAGGCTTTAGGTGTTGGATACAGGGTTAGGGTTAGATACTGAGTTCGGGAATTAAATAGGGGATAGAACTGGGGTTAAGGTCCATGTTAGGGGATAGAAACAGAGTCAGGGGTTCTGTTTAGACGTTGGTAAGGGGTTTTGGTTAGGTTTAGGGTTTGGATAGGGTTAGGGCTAGTTCCAATTAGGGGTTCAGTTTAGGTTTAGGGTCGAATTGGTTCAGTTTAGGCGTGCCCATCGAATTGGTTAAGTTTAGTATAGGGTTAGGGTTAGGTGTACATGTCCAAATAGGGAATAACAACAGGCAAAAAGGGCTCGAAGGCTAGGGGACCACATCCCTTCACACACCCTCCGAGACCTGGCCGGGTAGGTTTAGGAAAAAAGAGTTTTCTCCATAAGAGAAAACCTGGTGCACTCTCTGCGACAGAGTGGATCCAGGTGGGGCCCCTAGCCCTTGGTTGGTCCACCACCCGAAAGTGGTGGGTTTTCCAAAAATTTCACATAGCTGAATAGCTAGCGTAAAGACGGCGTACGCGCAACGTTTCGGCCTGAAAAGGCCTTCCTCAGGCGCTGGCCGTCTGAGAGCTGACTGCCTAGTATGGCATGACGCTCTTTTGAGGCCCGTGCTCTGCTGCACCTCCCTCCCTTTTCAAAAATTGGCTTAAAAATTGTTTTCAAATCTTTTTTTCAGGTTGCAGTTTAACGTCGTGCCCAGGACGCAGGTAAGTAAAAATTTAGATAGTTTATTAGGTTTTAATTTAGAGTGCTGTAGATAGCTTTTTATGTATTAATTGGTTACCTGATGATAGACACCCACCGTCATCTACTATGCAAGCCCTAATATGGGATTGTTTGCATTTTTCCATCAGGTGGGAAGACTGTTCCTGTCATGGAGTAAGGTAAGTCTTGTTCAATTAGTGTTTTTCGCCGATTACTGATTAATTTTCTTCTTTCTTTTGCAGGGGCTCCAATTGGTAAGTATTTTCTTCTTTAGGGTTTCCGAATCAGGTAGGTAAGTATCCTTTTCCTTCTTTTCTTCCTTTTCCTCTATCCTTCTGTTCTTCTTTCCTTCCTTTCCTGTCCCCGTCTTCTTCCTCCTTTGTCCTACTGTTCTTCCTGTTCTTCTCCTTTCTTCCACCAGTCTTCCTTTCTTCTCGTCCGTCTCCTTTCTTCTCCCTTAATCCACTGTTCCACTCCGGATCCTTTTCCTTAGCCGCACTAATCTTCTCTTTTCTTATCCTTTAGGTGCTATTTCTAATGCTTCATCCTGTCTTCTGCCCACTCGAAGCCTCCCACCCCCCATCCCCATATGCGCGCTCGCAAGCGGTTCAATAAAGAGTAGCTCAACTGGTATTTTGCGTCAGTGGCTTTATTCATATTAGCTCAACCGGTATTTTTCATCGGCGGCTTCCTTTCAATAATTAGGCTGAGCATATGGCGTAAAAAGACAGATGGGCAACAGATTAGGGCCAAACATCAAATACTAGGTTGGATCGGGGCCTAGGCTAGGCTTTAGGTGTTGGATACAGGGTTAGGGTTAGATACTGAGTTCGGGAATTAAATAGGGGATAGAACTGGGGTTAAGGTCCATGTTAGGGGATAGAAACAGAGTCAGGGGTTCTGTTTAGACGTTGGTAAGGGGTTTTGGTTAGGTTTAGGGTTTGGATAGGGTTAGGGCTAGTTCCAATTAGGGGTTCAGTTTAGGTTTAGGGTCGAATTGGTTCAGTTTAGGCGTGCCCATCGAATTGGTTAAGTTTAGTATAGGGTTAGGGTTAGGTGTACATGTCCAAATAGGGAATAACAACAGGCAAAAAGGGCTCGAAGGCTAGGGGACCACATCCCTTCACACACCCTCCGAGACCTGGCCGGGTAGGTTTAGGAAAAAAGAGTTTTCTCCATAAGAGAAAACCTGGTGCACTCTCTGCGACAGAGTGGATCCAGGTGGGGCCCCTAGCCCTTGGTTGGTCCACCACCCGAAAGTGGTGGGTTTTCCAAAAATTTCACATAGCTGAATAGCTAGCGTAAAGACGGCGTACGCGCAACGTTTCGGCCTGAAAAGGCCTTCCTCAGGCGCTGGCCGTCTGAGAGCTGACTGCCTAGTATGGCATGACGCTCTTTTGAGGCCCGTGCTCTGCTGCACCTCCCTCCCTTTTCAAAAATTGGCTTAAAAATTGTTTTCAAATCTTTTTTTCAGGTTGCAGTTTAACGTCGTGCCCAGGACGCAGGTAAGTAAAAATTTAGATAGTTTATTAGGTTTTAATTTAGAGTGCTGTAGATAGCTTTTTATGTATTAATTGGTTACCTGATGATAGACACCCACCGTCATCTACTATGCAAGCCCTAATATGGGATTGTTTGCATTTTTCCATCAGGTGGGAAGACTGTTCCTGTCATGGAGTAAGGTAAGTCTTGTTCAATTAGTGTTTTTCGCCGATTACTGATTAATTTTCTTCTTTCTTTTGCAGGGGCTCCAATTGGTAAGTATTTTCTTCTTTAGGGTTTCCGAATCAGGTAGGTAAGTATCCTTTTCCTTCTTTTCTTCCTTTTCCTCTATCCTTCTGTTCTTCTTTCCTTCCTTTCCTGTCCCCGTCTTCTTCCTCCTTTGTCCTACTGTTCTTCCTGTTCTTCTCCTTTCTTCCACCAGTCTTCCTTTCTTCTCGTCCGTCTCCTTTCTTCTCCCTTAATCCACTGTTCCACTCCGGATCCTTTTCCTTAGCCGCACTAATCTTCTCTTTTCTTATCCTTTAGGTGCTATTTCTAATGCTTCATCCTGTCTTCTGCCCACTCGAAGCCTCCCACCCCCCATCCCCATATGCGCGCTCGCAAGCGGTTCAATAAAGAGTAGCTCAACTGGTATTTTGCGTCAGTGGCTTTATTCATATTAGCTCAACCGGTATTTTTCATCGGCGGCTTCCTTTCAATAATTAGGCTGAGCATATGGCGTAAAAAGACAGATGGGCAACAGATTAGGGCCAAACATCAAATACTAGGTTGGATCGGGGCCTAGGCTAGGCTTTAGGTGTTGGATACAGGGTTAGGGTTAGATACTGAGTTCGGGAATTAAATAGGGGATAGAACTGGGGTTAAGGTCCATGTTAGGGGATAGAAACAGAGTCAGGGGTTCTGTTTAGACGTTGGTAAGGGGTTTTGGTTAGGTTTAGGGTTTGGATAGGGTTAGGGCTAGTTCCAATTAGGGGTTCAGTTTAGGTTTAGGGTCGAATTGGTTCAGTTTAGGCGTGCCCATCGAATTGGTTAAGTTTAGTATAGGGTTAGGGTTAGGTGTACATGTCCAAATAGGGAATAACAACAGGCAAAAAGGGCTCGAAGGCTAGGGGACCACATCCCTTCACACACCCTCCGAGACCTGGCCGGGTAGGTTTAGGAAAAAAGAGTTTTCTCCATAAGAGAAAACCTGGTGCACTCTCTGCGACAGAGTGGATCCAGGTGGGGCCCCTAGCCCTTGGTTGGTCCACCACCCGAAAGTGGTGGGTTTTCCAAAAATTTCACATAGCTGAATAGCTAGCGTAAAGACGGCGTACGCGCAACGTTTCGGCCTGAAAAGGCCTTCCTCAGGCGCTGGCCGTCTGAGAGCTGACTGCCTAGTATGGCATGACGCTCTTTTGAGGCCCGTGCTCTGCTGCACCTCCCTCCCTTTTCAAAAATTGGCTTAAAAATTGTTTTCAAATCTTTTTTTCAGGTTGCAGTTTAACGTCGTGCCCAGGACGCAGGTAAGTAAAAATTTAGATAGTTTATTAGGTTTTAATTTAGAGTGCTGTAGATAGCTTTTTATGTATTAATTGGTTACCTGATGATAGACACCCACCGTCATCTACTATGCAAGCCCTAATATGGGATTGTTTGCATTTTTCCATCAGGTGGGAAGACTGTTCCTGTCATGGAGTAAGGTAAGTCTTGTTCAATTAGTGTTTTTCGCCGATTACTGATTAATTTTCTTCTTTCTTTTGCAGGGGCTCCAATTGGTAAGTATTTTCTTCTTTAGGGTTTCCGAATCAGGTAGGTAAGTATCCTTTTCCTTCTTTTCTTCCTTTTCCTCTATCCTTCTGTTCTTCTTTCCTTCCTTTCCTGTCCCCGTCTTCTTCCTCCTTTGTCCTACTGTTCTTCCTGTTCTTCTCCTTTCTTCCACCAGTCTTCCTTTCTTCTCGTCCGTCTCCTTTCTTCTCCCTTAATCCACTGTTCCACTCCGGATCCTTTTCCTTAGCCGCACTAATCTTCTCTTTTCTTATCCTTTAGGTGCTATTTCTAATGCTTCATCCTGTCTTCTGCCCACTCGAAGCCTCCCACCCCCCATCCCCATATGCGCGCTCGCAAGCGGTTCAATAAAGAGTAGCTCAACTGGTATTTTGCGTCAGTGGCTTTATTCATATTAGCTCAACCGGTATTTTTCATCGGCGGCTTCCTTTCAATAATTAGGCTGAGCATATGGCGTAAAAAGACAGATGGGCAACAGATTAGGGCCAAACATCAAATACTAGGTTGGATCGGGGCCTAGGCTAGGCTTTAGGTGTTGGATACAGGGTTAGGGTTAGATACTGAGTTCGGGAATTAAATAGGGGATAGAACTGGGGTTAAGGTCCATGTTAGGGGATAGAAACAGAGTCAGGGGTTCTGTTTAGACGTTGGTAAGGGGTTTTGGTTAGGTTTAGGGTTTGGATAGGGTTAGGGCTAGTTCCAATTAGGGGTTCAGTTTAGGTTTAGGGTCGAATTGGTTCAGTTTAGGCGTGCCCATCGAATTGGTTAAGTTTAGTATAGGGTTAGGGTTAGGTGTACATGTCCAAATAGGGAATAACAACAGGCAAAAAGGGCTCGAAGGCTAGGGGACCACATCCCTTCACACACCCTCCGAGACCTGGCCGGGTAGGTTTAGGAAAAAAGAGTTTTCTCCATAAGAGAAAACCTGGTGCACTCTCTGCGACAGAGTGGATCCAGGTGGGGCCCCTAGCCCTTGGTTGGTCCACCACCCGAAAGTGGTGGGTTTTCCAAAAATTTCACATAGCTGAATAGCTAGCGTAAAGACGGCGTACGCGCAACGTTTCGGCCTGAAAAGGCCTTCCTCAGGCGCTGGCCGTCTGAGAGCTGACTGCCTAGTATGGCATGACGCTCTTTTGAGGCCCGTGCTCTGCTGCACCTCCCTCCCTTTTCAAAAATTGGCTTAAAAATTGTTTTCAAATCTTTTTTTCAGGTTGCAGTTTAACGTCGTGCCCAGGACGCAGGTAAGTAAAAATTTAGATAGTTTATTAGGTTTTAATTTAGAGTGCTGTAGATAGCTTTTTATGTATTAATTGGTTACCTGATGATAGACACCCACCGTCATCTACTATGCAAGCCCTAATATGGGATTGTTTGCATTTTTCCATCAGGTGGGAAGACTGTTCCTGTCATGGAGTAAGGTAAGTCTTGTTCAATTAGTGTTTTTCGCCGATTACTGATTAATTTTCTTCTTTCTTTTGCAGGGGCTCCAATTGGTAAGTATTTTCTTCTTTAGGGTTTCCGAATCAGGTAGGTAAGTATCCTTTTCCTTCTTTTCTTCCTTTTCCTCTATCCTTCTGTTCTTCTTTCCTTCCTTTCCTGTCCCCGTCTTCTTCCTCCTTTGTCCTACTGTTCTTCCTGTTCTTCTCCTTTCTTCCACCAGTCTTCCTTTCTTCTCGTCCGTCTCCTTTCTTCTCCCTTAATCCACTGTTCCACTCCGGATCCTTTTCCTTAGCCGCACTAATCTTCTCTTTTCTTATCCTTTAGGTGCTATTTCTAATGCTTCATCCTGTCTTCTGCCCACTCGAAGCCTCCCACCCCCCATCCCCATATGCGCGCTCGCAAGCGGTTCAATAAAGAGTAGCTCAACTGGTATTTTGCGTCAGTGGCTTTATTCATATTAGCTCAACCGGTATTTTTCATCGGCGGCTTCCTTTCAATAATTAGGCTGAGCATATGGCGTAAAAAGACAGATGGGCAACAGATTAGGGCCAAACATCAAATACTAGGTTGGATCGGGGCCTAGGCTAGGCTTTAGGTGTTGGATACAGGGTTAGGGTTAGATACTGAGTTCGGGAATTAAATAGGGGATAGAACTGGGGTTAAGGTCCATGTTAGGGGATAGAAACAGAGTCAGGGGTTCTGTTTAGACGTTGGTAAGGGGTTTTGGTTAGGTTTAGGGTTTGGATAGGGTTAGGGCTAGTTCCAATTAGGGGTTCAGTTTAGGTTTAGGGTCGAATTGGTTCAGTTTAGGCGTGCCCATCGAATTGGTTAAGTTTAGTATAGGGTTAGGGTTAGGTGTACATGTCCAAATAGGGAATAACAACAGGCAAAAAGGGCTCGAAGGCTAGGGGACCACATCCCTTCACACACCCTCCGAGACCTGGCCGGGTAGGTTTAGGAAAAAAGAGTTTTCTCCATAAGAGAAAACCTGGTGCACTCTCTGCGACAGAGTGGATCCAGGTGGGGCCCCTAGCCCTTGGTTGGTCCACCACCCGAAAGTGGTGGGTTTTCCAAAAATTTCACATAGCTGAATAGCTAGCGTAAAGACGGCGTACGCGCAACGTTTCGGCCTGAAAAGGCCTTCCTCAGGCGCTGGCCGTCTGAGAGCTGACTGCCTAGTATGGCATGACGCTCTTTTGAGGCCCGTGCTCTGCTGCACCTCCCTCCCTTTTCAAAAATTGGCTTAAAAATTGTTTTCAAATCTTTTTTTCAGGTTGCAGTTTAACGTCGTGCCCAGGACGCAGGTAAGTAAAAATTTAGATAGTTTATTAGGTTTTAATTTAGAGTGCTGTAGATAGCTTTTTATGTATTAATTGGTTACCTGATGATAGACACCCACCGTCATCTACTATGCAAGCCCTAATATGGGATTGTTTGCATTTTTCCATCAGGTGGGAAGACTGTTCCTGTCATGGAGTAAGGTAAGTCTTGTTCAATTAGTGTTTTTCGCCGATTACTGATTAATTTTCTTCTTTCTTTTGCAGGGGCTCCAATTGGTAAGTATTTTCTTCTTTAGGGTTTCCGAATCAGGTAGGTAAGTATCCTTTTCCTTCTTTTCTTCCTTTTCCTCTATCCTTCTGTTCTTCTTTCCTTCCTTTCCTGTCCCCGTCTTCTTCCTCCTTTGTCCTACTGTTCTTCCTGTTCTTCTCCTTTCTTCCACCAGTCTTCCTTTCTTCTCGTCCGTCTCCTTTCTTCTCCCTTAATCCACTGTTCCACTCCGGATCCTTTTCCTTAGCCGCACTAATCTTCTCTTTTCTTATCCTTTAGGTGCTATTTCTAATGCTTCATCCTGTCTTCTGCCCACTCGAAGCCTCCCACCCCCCATCCCCATATGCGCGCTCGCAAGCGGTTCAATAAAGAGTAGCTCAACTGGTATTTTGCGTCAGTGGCTTTATTCATATTAGCTCAACCGGTATTTTTCATCGGCGGCTTCCTTTCAATAATTAGGCTGAGCATATGGCGTAAAAAGACAGATGGGCAACAGATTAGGGCCAAACATCAAATACTAGGTTGGATCGGGGCCTAGGCTAGGCTTTAGGTGTTGGATACAGGGTTAGGGTTAGATACTGAGTTCGGGAATTAAATAGGGGATAGAACTGGGGTTAAGGTCCATGTTAGGGGATAGAAACAGAGTCAGGGGTTCTGTTTAGACGTTGGTAAGGGGTTTTGGTTAGGTTTAGGGTTTGGATAGGGTTAGGGCTAGTTCCAATTAGGGGTTCAGTTTAGGTTTAGGGTTAGGGTTAGGGTTAGGGTTAGGGTTAGGGTTAGGGTTAGGGTAGGGTTAGGGTTAGGGTTAGGGTTAGGGTTATCACCCTGGAGCGCTATTCCGAAATCGGCGGTAGCCGTTGTGGACCGACTTCACATGTGTGTGTATGTGGCGGGCGAGTGCGAGCTAGCGGTTAGCGAGTGCAGGGCTTGCACTCCATTGACTTTTAATGGTGGGACCATAATTTGCGCTAGCTCAGTGGAATTTTGCCCAAATTTTCCCAATTTGGGCAAAATGTTTTAATAAAAATATGGCAAAAATAGGGCGGGTACCTGTTCCCTTTGCCACCTCCGTGAAGTCATTTTCAACTAAAAAGCAACCTTTTTCACATTTTTAATGACTTTTCAAAGTTTTGCCTGAAGTACAGCAGCGCGGCCACCAGGTGACAGTGTTTCGGTTTTCGGTTTTCGGTTTTCGGTTTTTCGGTTTTTTCGGGGCAAGGTCGCCTTTACAGAATTGGACCGGGGTTATGGAATTTTTCATCCGTGCTGAAAATACCTCAGAACCATGCGGGAGACAAGCGCCCGACTCAGGGGAACAGGATAAGGGACAGGGGCTGATAGGTAGCAGTTATGGAATTTTCATCCATGCTGTAAATGCCTTGGAGACATGCGGGAGAAAGTCCCTTGATCGGGGGGAGCAAGGTAAGGAGTCGAGGGTGGCTTTGTAGCAATTATGGAATTATGATTCATGTGGGCGGGTCTTAACCTATTGGCCTGACTGGAAGCTCGTCAGGTTAGGATGACAGGGATTGGCTGTCATGGGATGAGGTCATCGGACCCCGGACTATATATATAGGCGCGTCACATATCGGCCGTTCAGAGATGAAGAGGAGAGCGGAGGAGATGCCCTCGCATTTTAGTGAGGATGAGCAGGTGTCTGACGAGGGGGCGGTAAGTAGAACTTATGGAATTGGTTCGGGAGAATACATGGAATCCACACTTGCTCATACGTGCTGTTTCCTCAGGCTGGTTCCCCCGACCCGGGCCGCTCTCACAAAGACGACACACGAGGGGCCGGGGCGGGGTCCCAACGTCGGGGTCCCTGGCCCGGGGGGGCTGGTGACCCCGCCCCGGCCTACCCCTGTGGAGAACCCGAAGAGGCCGGCCCGAGCACCCTGCCGCTCAAAAACAGGGGGGTGAGGTGGGCCGACCAACTGGTAGTCCCGGACAGCGAAGAGGTGCAACTGTCATGGCCAGTTCCCGACATGAGTTGCACTAATGTAGGTGATTCACAGGGGAAGGGAAACGGCACGTGGACTCTCTTAATGGACATCAGCAATAACCTCTTCACATTTCTGTGTCCTCAGGGTCGAGGAAGAACACTGTGGTTTCCCGGGGACTTCATGGCCTTGCTCAGGCTCATGTTCCTGGAGGACATCCAGGAGAGGTCCATCTCAAGGCGGAAAATCAGAGAGGTCCTCGCCCAAAACCCACGGTTCCGCCGATTGTGCAACATGTTCGGGCTGTCCATGGACAACATGCAACGTCGACTGCAGACGTTAATGGATGGCTACATGCCACAGACATCCACAGATAAAGACTCACTGTGTGGAATTCGCTGGCTGAGTTAAGGTGTTAATTGATGGTTATGTGTGTTGAAAATGTTCAATAAAGTATTGTTCTGTGAAAATCTCAAACACTCTGTGTTTTCTTCCAGTCTCGGGGAAATATATATGCGGGAGAAGGGTGCTTGATTAGGGGGGGGAGCAAAGTCAGGAGAGGGGGGGTGGACGAGTCGCTATTATGGAGTTTTTCATCCATGCTGCAAAAACCTCAGAACCATGCGGGAGACAGGTGCCTGACTCAGGTGAACAGAGTAAAGTGACAGGGGTGGATGAGTCGCTATTATGGATTTTTACATCCATGCTGCAAATAGCTCAGAACCATGCGGGAGACAGGTGCCTGACTCAGGTGAACAGTATAAGGGACAGGTGTGGATAAGTCGCAGTTATGGAATTTTACATCCATGCTGCAAATATCTCAAACTCATGCGGGAGACAGGTGCCTGACTCAGGGGAGTGAAGGCAGGAGTGAGGGGTGGATGAATGGTGATGGGAGAACTTCACCTCCAGGGGGTACTTTGCTCAGATGCATGCGGGAAAAGGGGGCCTGACCTGGGGAAACGGCTTCAGGCGTTGGTGGGTGGATGAGAGGAGACGGGAGAACTTCACCTCCAGGGGGTACTTATTCAGATGCATGCGGGAAAAGGGGGCCTGACCTGGGGAAACGGCTTGAGGCGAGGGGAGGTGGATGAGTGGAGACGGGAGAACTTCACCTCCAGAGGGTACTTTGTTCAGATGCATGCGGGAAAAGGGGGCCTGACCTGGGGAAACGGCTTGAGGCGTGGGGGGGTGGATGAGTGGAGACGGGAGAACTTCACCTCCAGGGGGTACTTTGCTCAGATGCATGCGGGAAAAGGGGGCCTGACCTGGGGAAACGGCTTGAGGCGTGGGGGGGTGGATGAGTGGAGACGGGAGAACTTCACCTCAAGGGGCTACTTTGCTCAGATGCATGCGGGAAAAGGGGGCCTGACCTGGGGAAACGGCTTGAGGCGTGGGGGGGTGGATGAGTGGAGACGGGAGAACTTCACCTCCAGGGGCTACTTTGCTCAGATGCATGCGGGAAAAGGGGGCCTGACCTGGGGAAACGGCTTGAAGCGTGGGGGGGTGGATGAGTGGAGACGGGAGAACTTCACCTCAAGGGGCTACTTTGCTCAGATGCATGCGGGAAAAGGGGGCCTGACCTGGGGAAACGGCTTGAGGCGTGGGGGGGTGGATGAGTGGAGACGGGAGAACTTCACCTCCAGGGGGTACTTTGCTCAGATGCATGCGGGAAAAGGGGGCCTGACCTGGGGAAACGGCTTGAAGCGTGGGGGGGTGGATGAGTGGAGACGGGAGAACTTCACCTCCAGGGGCTACTTTGCTCAGATGCATCCGGGAAAAGGGGGCCTTACCTGGGGAAACGGCTTGAGGCGTGGGGGGGTGGATGAGTGGAGACGGGAGAACTTCACCTCCAGGGGGTACTTTGCTCAGATGCATGCGGGAAAAGGGGGCCTGACCTGGGGAAACGGCTTGAGGCGAGGGGGGGTGGATGAGTGGAGACGGGAGAACTTCACCTCCAGGGGGTACTTTGCTCAGATGCATGCGGGAAAAGGGGGCCTTACCTGGGGAAGCGGCTTCAGGCGTGGGGGGGTGGATGAGTGGAGATGGGAGAACTTCACCTCCAGGGGGTACTTTGCTCAGATGCATGCGGGAAAAGGGGGCCTTGCATGCGGGAGACAGTTGTCTGTCAGAGGGGGCTAAGGGGACATTCATCATCCCTTAACACTCACCATCCGAACCTGGGCACCCACCCTACCACAGCACAAGGCTCACCATCCCAACAGGTGCACCATCCGAACCTGGGCACCCACCCTACCACAGCCCAAGGCTCATCTTCCCAACAGGTGCACCACACAACCACACAACCTGGCGCACCAGCCGAACCTGGGCCCCCAAACTTAAGCAAGTGATTAATATCCTAGCTATGCCGGCTTACAAAAGGTTGATGCCCCTGGTAGTCCAATCACAAGTTAAAGTTCCAGACATTCAACTGCCATGCTGTACTTACCTCAGAACCATGCGGGAGACAGGTGCCCAACTCTGGGGAGCAGGATAAGGGAAAGGAGTCGATCAGTCGCAGTTATGGAATTATACATCCATGCTTCAAATATCTCAGAACCATGCGGGAGACAGGTGCCTGACTCAGGTGAACAGTATAAGGGACAGGTGTGGATGAGTAGCAATTATGGAATTTTACATCCATGCTGCAAATATCTCAGAACCATGCGGGAGACAGGTGCCTGACTCAGGTGAACAGAGTAGAGTGACAGGGGTGGATAAGTAGCAATTATGGAATTTTACATCCATGCTGCAAATACCTCAGAACCATGCGGGAGACAGGTGACCGACTCAGGGGAGTGAAGGCAGGAGTGAGGGGTGGATGAGTGGTGATGGGAGAACTTCACCTCCAGGGGCTACTTTGCTCAGATGCATCCGGGAAAAGGGGGCCTTACCTGGGGAAACGGCTTCAGGCGTGGGGGGGTGGATGAGTGGAGACGGGAGAACTTCACCTCCAGGGGGTACTTTGCTCAGATGCATCCGGGAAAAGGGGGCCTTACCTGGGGAAACGGCTTCAGGCGTGGGGGGGTGGATGAGTGGAGACGGGAGAACTTCACCTCCAGGGGGTACTTTGCTCAGATGCATGCGGGAGACAGTTGTCTGTCAGAGGGCGCTAAGGGGACATTCATCATCCCTTAACACTCACCATCCGAACCTGGGCACCCAACCTACCACAGCACCAAGGCTCACCCTCCCAACAGGTGCACCACACAACCACACAACCTGGCGCACCAGCCGAACCTGGGCACCCAAACTTAAGCAAGTGATTAATATCCTAGCTATGCCGGCTTACAAAAGGTTGATGCCCCTGGTAGTCCAATCACAAGTTAAAGTTCCAGACATTCAACTGCCATGCTGTACTTACCTCAGAACCATGCGGGAGACAGGTGCCCAACTCTGGGGAGCAGGATAAGGGAAAGGAGTCGATCAGTCGCAGTTATGGAATTATACATCCATGCTTCAAATATCTCAGAACCATGCGGGAGACAGGTGCCTGACTCAGGTGAACAGAGTAGAGTGAAAGGGGTGGATGAGTAGCAATTATGGAATTTTACTTCCATGCTGCAAATATCTCAGAATCATGCGGGAGACAGGTACCTGACTCAGGTGAACAGAGTAGAGTGAAAGGGGTGGATGAGTAGCAATTATGGAATTTTACATCCATGCTGCCAATATCTCAGACTCATGCGGGAGACAGGTGCCTGACTCAGGGGAGTGAAGGCAGGAGTGAGGGGTGGATGAGTGGTGATGGGAGAACTTCACCTCCAGGGGGTACTTTGCTCAGATGCATGCGGGAAAAGGGGGCCTTACCTGGGGAAACGGCTTGAAGCGTGGGGGGGTGGATGAGTGGAGACGGGAGAACTTCACCTCCAGGGGGTACTTTGCTCAGATGCATGCGGGAAAAGGGGGCCTTACCTGGGGAAACGGCTTCAGGCGTGGGGGGGTGGATGAGTGGAGACGGGAGAACTTCACCTCCAGGGGGTACTTTGCTCAGATGCATCCGGGAAAAGGGGGCCTTACCTGGGGAAACGGCTTCAGGCGTGGGGGGGTGGATGAGTGGAGACGGGAGAACTTCACCTCCAGGGGGTACTTTGCTCAGATGCATGCGGGAAAAGGGGGCCTTGCATGCGGGAGACAGTTGTCTGTCAGAGGGGGCTAAGGGGACATTCATCATCCCTTAACACTCACCATCCGAACCTGGGCACCCACCCTACCACAGCACAAGGCTCACCATCCCAACAGGTGCACCATCCGAACCTGGGCACCCACCCTACCACAGCCCAAGGCTCATCTTCCCAACAGGTGCACCACACAACCACACAACCTGGCGCACCAGCCGAACCTGGGCCCCCAAACTTAAGCAAGTGATTAATATCCTAGCTATGCCGGCTTACAAAAGGTTGATGCCCCTGGTAGTCCAATCACAAGTTAAAGTTCCAGACATTCAACTGCCATGCTGTACTTACCTCAGAACCATGCGGGAGACAGGTGCCCAACTCTGGGGAGCAGGATAAGGGAAAGGAGTCGATCAGTCGCAGTTATGGAATTATACATCCATGCTTCAAATATCTCAGAACCATGCGGGAGACAGGTGCCTGACTCAGGTGAACAGTATAAGGGACAGGTGTGGATGAGTAGCAATTATGGAATTTTACATCCATGCTGCAAATATCTCAGAACCATGCGGGAGACAGGTACCTGACTCAGGTGAACAGAGTAGAGTGACAGGGGTGGATAAGTAGCAATTATGGAATTTTACATCCATGCTGCAAATACCTCAGAACCATGCGGGAGACAGGTGCCTGACTCAGGGGAGTGAAGGCAGGAGTGAGGGGTGGATGAGTGGTGATGGGAGAACTTCACCTCCAGGGGGTACTTTGCTCAGATGCATGCGGGAAAAGGGGGCCTTACCTGGGGAAACGGCTTGAAGCGTGGGGGGGTGGATGAGTGGAGACGGGAGAACTTCACCTCCAGGGGGTACTTTGCTCAGATGCATCCGGGAAAAGGGGGCCTTACCTGGGGAAACGGCTTCAGGCGTGGGGGGGTGGATGAGTGGAGACGGGAGAACTTCACCTCCAGGGGGTACTTTGCTCAGATGCATGCGGGAGACAGTTGTCTGTCAGAGGGCGCTAAGGGGACATTCATCATCCCTTAACACTCACCATCCGAACCTGGGCACCCAACCTACCACAGCACCAAGGCTCACCCTCCCAACAGGTGCACCACACAACCACACAACCTGGCGCACCAGCCGAACCTGGGCACCCAAACTTAAGCAAGTGATTAATATCCTAGCTATGCCGGCTTACAAAAGGTTGATGCCCCTGGTAGTCCAATCACAAGTTAAAGTTCCAGACATTCAACTGCCATGCTGTACTTACCTCAGAACCATGCGGGAGACAGGTGCCCAACTCTGGGGAGCAGGATAAGGGAAAGGAGTCGATCAGTCGCAGTTATGGAATTATACATCCATGCTTCAAATATCTCAGAACCATGCGGGAGACAGGTGCCTGACTCAGGTGAACAGAGTAGAGTGAAAGGGGTGGATGAGTAGCAATTATGGAATTTTACTTCCATGCTGCAAATATCTCAGAATCATGCGGGAGACAGGTACCTGACTCAGGTGAACAGAGTAGAGTGAAAGGGGTGGATGAGTAGCAATTATGGAATTTTACATCCATGCTGCCAATATCTCAGACTCATGCGGGAGACAGGTGCCTGACTCAGGGGAGTGAAGGCAGGAGTGAGGGGTGGATGAGTGGTGATGGGAGAACTTCACCTCCAGGGGGTACTTTGCTCAGATGCATGCGGGAAAAGGGGGCCTTACCTGGGGAAACGGCTTGAAGCGTGGGGGGGTGGATGAGTGGAGACGGGAGAACTTCACCTCCAGGGGGTACTTTGCTCAGATGCATGCGGGAAAAGGGGGCCTTACCTGGGGAAACGGCTTCAGGCGTGGGGGGGTGGATGAGTGGAGACGGGAGAACTTCACCTCCAGGGGGTACTTTGCTCAGATGCATCCGGGAAAAGGGGGCCTTACCTGGGGAAACGGCTTCAGGCGTGGGGGGGTGGATGAGTGGAGACGGGAGAACTTCACCTCCAGGGGGTACTTTGCTCAGATGCATGCGGGAAAAGGGGGCCTTGCATGCGGGAGACAGTTGTCTGTCAGAGGGGGCTAAGGGGACATTCATCATCCCTTAACACTCACCATCCGAACCTGGGCACCCACCCTACCACAGCACAAGGCTCACCATCCCAACAGGTGCACCATCCGAACCTGGGCACCCACCCTACCACAGCCCAAGGCTCATCTTCCCAACAGGTGCACCACACAACCACACAACCTGGCGCACCAGCCGAACCTGGGCCCCCAAACTTAAGCAAGTGATTAATATCCTAGCTATGCCGGCTTACAAAAGGTTGATGCCCCTGGTAGTCCAATCACAAGTTAAAGTTCCAGACATTCAACTGCCATGCTGTACTTACCTCAGAACCATGCGGGAGACAGGTGCCCAACTCTGGGGAGCAGGATAAGGGAAAGGAGTCGATCAGTCGCAGTTATGGAATTATACATCCATGCTTCAAATATCTCAGAACCATGCGGGAGACAGGTGCCTGACTCAGGTGAACAGTATAAGGGAC
Source organism: Nelusetta ayraudi (assembly GCF_046127955.1). Classification (NCBI taxonomy): domain Eukaryota; kingdom Metazoa; phylum Chordata; class Actinopteri; order Tetraodontiformes; family Monacanthidae; genus Nelusetta; species Nelusetta ayraudi. Next base: position 101,366 of record NW_027466310.1, on the reverse strand, counting down.
AGGTGTGGATGAGTAGCAATTATGGAATTTTACATCCATGCTGCAAATATCTCAGAACCATGCGGGAGACAGGTACCTGACTCAGGTGAACAGAGTAGAGTGACAGGGGTGGATAAGTAGCAATTATGGAATTTTACATCCATGCTGCAAATACCTCAGAACCATGCGGGAGACAGGTGCCTGACTCAGGGGAGTGAAGGCAGGAGTGAGGGGTGGATGAGTGGTGATGGGAGAACTTCACCTCCAGGGGGTACTTTGCTCAGATGCATGCGGGAAAAGGGGGCCTTACCTGGGGAAACGGCTTGAAGCGTGGGGGGGTGGATGAGTGGAGACGGGAGAACTTCACCTCCAGGGGGTACTTTGCTCAGATGCATCCGGGAAAAGGGGGCCTTACCTGGGGAAACGGCTTCAGGCGTGGGGGGGTGGATGAGTGGAGACGGGAGAACTTCACCTCCAGGGGGTACTTTGCTCAGATGCATGCGGGAGACAGTTGTCTGTCAGAGGGCGCTAAGGGGACATTCATCATCCCTTAACACTCACCATCCGAACCTGGGCACCCAACCTACCACAGCACCAAGGCTCACCCTCCCAACAGGTGCACCACACAACCACACAACCTGGCGCACCAGCCGAACCTGGGCACCCAAACTTAAGCAAGTGATTAATATCCTAGCTATGCCGGCTTACAAAAGGTTGATGCCCCTGGTAGTCCAATCACAACTTAAAGTTCCAGACATTCAACTGCCATGCTGTACTTACCTCAGAACCATGCGGGAGACAGGTGCCCAACTCTGGGGAGCAGGATAAGGGAAAGGAGTCGATCAGTCGCAGTTATGGAATTATACATCCATGCTTCAAATATCTCAGAACCATGCGGGAGACAGGTGCCTGACTCAGGTGAACAGAGTAGAGTGAAAGGGGTGGATGAGTAGCAATTATGGAATTTTACTTCCATGCTGCAAATATCTCAGAATCATGCGGGAGACAGGTACCTGACTCAGGTGAACAGAGTAGAGTGAAAGGGGTGGATGAGTAGCAATTATGGAATTTTACATCCATGCTGCCAATATCTCAGACTCATGCGGGAGACAGGTGCCTGACTCAGGGGAGTGAAGGCAGGAGTGAGGGGTGGATGAGTGGTGATGGGAGAACTTCACCTCCAGGGGGTACTTTGCTCAGATGCATGCGGGAAAAGGGGGCCTTACCTGGGGAAACGGCTTGAAGCGTGGGGGGGTGGATGAGTGGAGACGGGAGAACTTCACCTCCAGGGGGTACTTTGCTCAGATGCATCCGGGAAAAGGGGGCCTTACCTGGGGAAACGGCTTCAGGCGTGGGGGGGTGGATGAGTGGAGACGGGAGAACTTCACCTCCAGGGGGTACTTTGCTCAGATGCATCCGGGAAAAGGGGGCCTAACCTGGGGAAACGGCTTGAGGCGTGGGGGGGTGGATGAGTGGAGACGGGAGAACTTCACCTCCAGGGGGTACTTTGCTCAGATGCATGCGGGAGACAGTTGTCTGTCAGAGGGCGCTAAGGGGACATTCATCATCCCTTAACACTCACCATCCGAATCTGGGCACCCAACCTACCACAGCACCAAGGCTCACCCTCCCAACAGGTGCACCACACAACCACACAACCTGGCGCACCAGCCGAACCTGGGCACCCAAACTTAAGCAAGTGATTAATATCCTAGCTATGCCGGCTTACAAAAGGTTGATGCCCCTGGTAGTCCAATCACAACTTAAAGTTCCAGACATTCAACTGCCATGCTGTACTTACCTCAGAACCATGCGGGAGACAGGTGCCCAACTCAGGGGATCAGGATAAGGGGCAGGAGTCGATCAGTTGCAGTTATGGAATTTTACATCCATGCTTCAAATATCTCAGAACCATGCGGGAGACAGGTGCCTGACTCAGGTGAACAGAGTAGAGTGACAGGGGTGGATGAGTAGCAATTATGGAATTTTACATCCATGCTGCAAATATCTCAGACTCATGCGGGAGACAGGTGCCTGACTCAGGTGAACAGAGTAAAGTGACAGGGGTGGATAAGTCGCAGTTATGGAATTTTACATCCATGCTGCAAATACCTCAAACTCATGCGGGAGACAGGTGCCTGACTCAGGGGAGTGAAGGCAGGAGTGAGGGGTGGATGAGTGGTGATGGGAGAACTTCACCTCCAGGGGCTACTTTGCTCAGGCACATGCGGGAAAAGGGGGCCTTACCTGGGGAAACGGCTTGAGGCGTGGGGGGGTGGATGAGTGGTGATGGGAGAACTTCACCTCCATGGGGTACCTACCTCCGACGCTTGCCCCAGAAAGTTGTCTGTCAGAGGGCAAAGACCATTACTAAACATGACCCTCTACAGAACCCTGCTCACCATCCGTGCCGGTGCCCCCAAACTTAAGCACGGGCTTAACTCATAGATATGCCGGCTTCAAAAAGGTTGATGCCCCTGGTAGTCCAATCATAAATTGAAGTACCAGAAGTTCAACCGCCATGCTGTACTTACCTCAGAACCATGCGGGAGACAGGTGCCCAACTCAGGGGAGCAGGATAAGGGGCAGGAGTCGATCAGTTGCAGTTATGGAATTTTACATCCATGCTTCAAATATCTCAGAACCATGCGGGAGACAGGTGCCTGACTCAGGTGAACAGAGTAGAGTGACATGGGTGGATGAGTAGCAATTATGGAATTTTACATCCATGCTGCAAATATCTCAGACTCATGCGGGAGACAGGTGCCTGACTCAGGTGAACAGAGTAAAGTGACAGGGGTGGATAAGAACAATATGCAAATTAGGTCGTCACAATTCCTGAACGGCTGCCGCTCTTGTGGAACTGTGATCACGTGGTCAGACTGACCTGAAAAAACAAAAAACGAAAAGTTGATTTTTGAGGGCGAAAATTATTTCATGGTCTCTTGCTGCCATCTTCAGGGCAAAGCGCGCAGGTACAACTGAGCCAATTAGAAAAGTGCCATTTTATTGAAAATAAAGAGAATTTTCACACTTTGGAGAGTTGATTCTTTTATTTCAGATTTAGAGGAACACATTTATACCATTTTCAGCCTTTTTAAACATTATGCAGAGGGCTTCCCAAAGTTCACCAAAGGCGACGTCGCCAAGGTGGTCGGCAACGCTCTCAGCTACTGTGCTGATGCTAACGGATCATGATTAGGGTTATCACCCTGGAGCGCTATTCCGAAATCGGCGGTAGCCGTTGTGGACCGACTTCACATGTGTGTGTATGTGGCGGGCGAGTGCGAGCTAGCGGTTAGCGAGTGCAGGGCTTGCACTCCATTGACTTTTAATGGTGGGACCATAATTTGCGCTAGCTCAGTGGAATTTTGCCCAAATTTTCCCAATTTGGGCAAAATGTTTTAATAAAAATATGGCAAAAATAGGGCGGGTACCTGTTCCCTTTGCCACCTCCGTGAAGTCATTTTCAACTAAAAAGCAACCTTTTTCACATTTTTAATGACTTTTCAAAGTTTTGCCTGAAGTACAGCAGCGCGGCCACCAGGTGACAGTGTTTCGGTTTTCGGTTTTCGGTTTTCGGTTTTTCGGTTTTTTCGGGGCAAGGTCGCCTTTACAGAATTGGACCGGGGTTATGGAATTTTTCATCCGTGCTGAAAATACCTCAGAACCATGCGGGAGACAAGCGCCCGACTCAGGGGAACAGGATAAGGGACAGGGGCTGATAGGTAGCAGTTATGGAATTTTCATCCATGCTGTAAATGCCTTGGAGACATGCGGGAGAAAGTCCCTTGATCGGGGGGAGCAAGGTAAGGAGTCGAGGGTGGCTTTGTAGCAATTATGGAATTATGATTCATGTGGGCGGGTCTTAACCTATTGGCCTGACTGGAAGCTCGTCAGGTTAGGATGACAGGGATTGGCTGTCATGGGATGAGGTCATCGGACCCCGGACTATATATATAGGCGCGTCACATATCGGCCGTTCAGAGATGAAGAGGAGAGCGGAGGAGATGCCCTCGCATTTTAGTGAGGATGAGCAGGTGTCTGACGAGGGGGCGGTAAGTAGAACTTATGGAATTGGTTCGGGAGAATACATGGAATCCACACTTGCTCATACGTGCTGTTTCCTCAGGCTGGTTCCCCCGACCCGGGCCGCTCTCACAAAGACGACACACGAGGGGCCGGGGCGGGGTCCCAACGTCGGGGTCCCTGGCCCGGGGGGGCTGGTGACCCCGCCCCGGCCTACCCCTGTGGAGAACCCGAAGAGGCCGGCCCGAGCACCCTGCCGCTCAAAAACAGGGGGGTGAGGTGGGCCGACCAACTGGTAGTCCCGGACAGCGAAGAGGTGCAACTGTCATGGCCAGTTCCCGACATGAGTTGCACTAATGTAGGTGATTCACAGGGGAAGGGAAACGGCACGTGGACTCTCTTAATGGACATCAGCAATAACCTCTTCACATTTCTGTGTCCTCAGGGTCGAGGAAGAACACTGTGGTTTCCCGGGGACTTCATGGCCTTGCTCAGGCTCATGTTCCTGGAGGACATCCAGGAGAGGTCCATCTCAAGGCGGAAAATCAGAGAGGTCCTCGCCCAAAACCCACGGTTCCGCCGATTGTGCAACATGTTCGGGCTGTCCATGGACAACATGCAACGTCGACTGCAGACGTTAATGGATGGCTACATGCCACAGACATCCACAGATAAAGACTCACTGTGTGGAATTCGCTGGCTGAGTTAAGGTGTTAATTGATGGTTATGTGTGTTGAAAATGTTCAATAAAGTATTGTTCTGTGAAAATCTCAAACACTCTGTGTTTTCTTCCAGTCTCGGGGAAATATATATGCGGGAGAAGGGTGCTTGATTAGGGGGGGGAGCAAAGTCAGGAGAGGGGGGGTGGACGAGTCGCTATTATGGAGTTTTTCATCCATGCTGCAAAAACCTCAGAACCATGCGGGAGACAGGTGCCTGACTCAGGTGAACAGAGTAAAGTGACAGGGGTGGATGAGTCGCTATTATGGATTTTTACATCCATGCTGCAAATAGCTCAGAACCATGCGGGAGACAGGTGCCTGACTCAGGTGAACAGTATAAGGGACAGGTGTGGATAAGTCGCAGTTATGGAATTTTACATCCATGCTGCAAATATCTCAAACTCATGCGGGAGACAGGTGCCTGACTCAGGGGAGTGAAGGCAGGAGTGAGGGGTGGATGAATGGTGATGGGAGAACTTCACCTCCAGGGGGTACTTTGCTCAGATGCATGCGGGAAAAGGGGGCCTGACCTGGGGAAACGGCTTCAGGCGTTGGTGGGTGGATGAGAGGAGACGGGAGAACTTCACCTCCAGGGGGTACTTATTCAGATGCATGCGGGAAAAGGGGGCCTGACCTGGGGAAACGGCTTGAGGCGAGGGGAGGTGGATGAGTGGAGACGGGAGAACTTCACCTCCAGAGGGTACTTTGTTCAGATGCATGCGGGAAAAGGGGGCCTGACCTGGGGAAACGGCTTGAGGCGTGGGGGGGTGGATGAGTGGAGACGGGAGAACTTCACCTCCAGGGGGTACTTTGCTCAGATGCATGCGGGAAAAGGGGGCCTGACCTGGGGAAACGGCTTGAGGCGTGGGGGGGTGGATGAGTGGAGACGGGAGAACTTCACCTCAAGGGGCTACTTTGCTCAGATGCATGCGGGAAAAGGGGGCCTGACCTGGGGAAACGGCTTGAGGCGTGGGGGGGTGGATGAGTGGAGACGGGAGAACTTCACCTCCAGGGGCTACTTTGCTCAGATGCATGCGGGAAAAGGGGGCCTGACCTGGGGAAACGGCTTGAAGCGTGGGGGGGTGGATGAGTGGAGACGGGAGAACTTCACCTCAAGGGGCTACTTTGCTCAGATGCATGCGGGAAAAGGGGGCCTGACCTGGGGAAACGGCTTGAGGCGTGGGGGGGTGGATGAGTGGAGACGGGAGAACTTCACCTCCAGGGGGTACTTTGCTCAGATGCATGCGGGAAAAGGGGGCCTGACCTGGGGAAACGGCTTGAAGCGTGGGGGGGTGGATGAGTGGAGACGGGAGAACTTCACCTCCAGGGGCTACTTTGCTCAGATGCATCCGGGAAAAGGGGGCCTTACCTGGGGAAACGGCTTGAGGCGTGGGGGGGTGGATGAGTGGAGACGGGAGAACTTCACCTCCAGGGGGTACTTTGCTCAGATGCATGCGGGAAAAGGGGGCCTGACCTGGGGAAACGGCTTGAGGCGAGGGGGGGTGGATGAGTGGAGACGGGAGAACTTCACCTCCAGGGGGTACTTTGCTCAGATGCATGCGGGAAAAGGGGGCCTTACCTGGGGAAGCGGCTTCAGGCGTGGGGGGGTGGATGAGTGGAGATGGGAGAACTTCACCTCCAGGGGGTACTTTGCTCAGATGCATGCGGGAAAAGGGGGCCTTGCATGCGGGAGACAGTTGTCTGTCAGAGGGGGCTAAGGGGACATTCATCATCCCTTAACACTCACCATCCGAACCTGGGCACCCACCCTACCACAGCACAAGGCTCACCATCCCAACAGGTGCACCATCCGAACCTGGGCACCCACCCTACCACAGCCCAAGGCTCATCTTCCCAACAGGTGCACCACACAACCACACAACCTGGCGCACCAGCCGAACCTGGGCCCCCAAACTTAAGCAAGTGATTAATATCCTAGCTATGCCGGCTTACAAAAGGTTGATGCCCCTGGTAGTCCAATCACAAGTTAAAGTTCCAGACATTCAACTGCCATGCTGTACTTACCTCAGAACCATGCGGGAGACAGGTGCCCAACTCTGGGGAGCAGGATAAGGGAAAGGAGTCGATCAGTCGCAGTTATGGAATTATACATCCATGCTTCAAATATCTCAGAACCATGCGGGAGACAGGTGCCTGACTCAGGTGAACAGTATAAGGGACAGGTGTGGATGAGTAGCAATTATGGAATTTTACATCCATGCTGCAAATATCTCAGAACCATGCGGGAGACAGGTGCCTGACTCAGGTGAACAGAGTAGAGTGACAGGGGTGGATAAGTAGCAATTATGGAATTTTACATCCATGCTGCAAATACCTCAGAACCATGCGGGAGACAGGTGACCGACTCAGGGGAGTGAAGGCAGGAGTGAGGGGTGGATGAGTGGTGATGGGAGAACTTCACCTCCAGGGGCTACTTTGCTCAGATGCATCCGGGAAAAGGGGGCCTTACCTGGGGAAACGGCTTCAGGCGTGGGGGGGTGGATGAGTGGAGACGGGAGAACTTCACCTCCAGGGGGTACTTTGCTCAGATGCATCCGGGAAAAGGGGGCCTTACCTGGGGAAACGGCTTCAGGCGTGGGGGGGTGGATGAGTGGAGACGGGAGAACTTCACCTCCAGGGGGTACTTTGCTCAGATGCATGCGGGAGACAGTTGTCTGTCAGAGGGCGCTAAGGGGACATTCATCATCCCTTAACACTCACCATCCGAACCTGGGCACCCAACCTACCACAGCACCAAGGCTCACCCTCCCAACAGGTGCACCACACAACCACACAACCTGGCGCACCAGCCGAACCTGGGCACCCAAACTTAAGCAAGTGATTAATATCCTAGCTATGCCGGCTTACAAAAGGTTGATGCCCCTGGTAGTCCAATCACAAGTTAAAGTTCCAGACATTCAACTGCCATGCTGTACTTACCTCAGAACCATGCGGGAGACAGGTGCCCAACTCTGGGGAGCAGGATAAGGGAAAGGAGTCGATCAGTCGCAGTTATGGAATTATACATCCATGCTTCAAATATCTCAGAACCATGCGGGAGACAGGTGCCTGACTCAGGTGAACAGAGTAGAGTGAAAGGGGTGGATGAGTAGCAATTATGGAATTTTACTTCCATGCTGCAAATATCTCAGAATCATGCGGGAGACAGGTACCTGACTCAGGTGAACAGAGTAGAGTGAAAGGGGTGGATGAGTAGCAATTATGGAATTTTACATCCATGCTGCCAATATCTCAGACTCATGCGGGAGACAGGTGCCTGACTCAGGGGAGTGAAGGCAGGAGTGAGGGGTGGATGAGTGGTGATGGGAGAACTTCACCTCCAGGGGGTACTTTGCTCAGATGCATGCGGGAAAAGGGGGCCTTACCTGGGGAAACGGCTTGAAGCGTGGGGGGGTGGATGAGTGGAGACGGGAGAACTTCACCTCCAGGGGGTACTTTGCTCAGATGCATGCGGGAAAAGGGGGCCTTACCTGGGGAAACGGCTTCAGGCGTGGGGGGGTGGATGAGTGGAGACGGGAGAACTTCACCTCCAGGGGGTACTTTGCTCAGATGCATCCGGGAAAAGGGGGCCTTACCTGGGGAAACGGCTTCAGGCGTGGGGGGGTGGATGAGTGGAGACGGGAGAACTTCACCTCCAGGGGGTACTTTGCTCAGATGCATGCGGGAAAAGGGGGCCTTGCATGCGGGAGACAGTTGTCTGTCAGAGGGGGCTAAGGGGACATTCATCATCCCTTAACACTCACCATCCGAACCTGGGCACCCACCCTACCACAGCACAAGGCTCACCATCCCAACAGGTGCACCATCCGAACCTGGGCACCCACCCTACCACAGCCCAAGGCTCATCTTCCCAACAGGTGCACCACACAACCACACAACCTGGCGCACCAGCCGAACCTGGGCCCCCAAACTTAAGCAAGTGATTAATATCCTAGCTATGCCGGCTTACAAAAGGTTGATGCCCCTGGTAGTCCAATCACAAGTTAAAGTTCCAGACATTCAACTGCCATGCTGTACTTACCTCAGAACCATGCGGGAGACAGGTGCCCAACTCTGGGGAGCAGGATAAGGGAAAGGAGTCGATCAGTCGCAGTTATGGAATTATACATCCATGCTTCAAATATCTCAGAACCATGCGGGAGACAGGTGCCTGACTCAGGTGAACAGTATAAGGGACAGGTGTGGATGAGTAGCAATTATGGAATTTTACATCCATGCTGCAAATATCTCAGAACCATGCGGGAGACAGGTACCTGACTCAGGTGAACAGAGTAGAGTGACAGGGGTGGATAAGTAGCAATTATGGAATTTTACATCCATGCTGCAAATACCTCAGAACCATGCGGGAGACAGGTGCCTGACTCAGGGGAGTGAAGGCAGGAGTGAGGGGTGGATGAGTGGTGATGGGAGAACTTCACCTCCAGGGGGTACTTTGCTCAGATGCATGCGGGAAAAGGGGGCCTTACCTGGGGAAACGGCTTGAAGCGTGGGGGGGTGGATGAGTGGAGACGGGAGAACTTCACCTCCAGGGGGTACTTTGCTCAGATGCATCCGGGAAAAGGGGGCCTTACCTGGGGAAACGGCTTCAGGCGTGGGGGGGTGGATGAGTGGAGACGGGAGAACTTCACCTCCAGGGGGTACTTTGCTCAGATGCATGCGGGAGACAGTTGTCTGTCAGAGGGCGCTAAGGGGACATTCATCATCCCTTAACACTCACCATCCGAACCTGGGCACCCAACCTACCACAGCACCAAGGCTCACCCTCCCAACAGGTGCACCACACAACCACACAACCTGGCGCACCAGCCGAACCTGGGCACCCAAACTTAAGCAAGTGATTAATATCCTAGCTATGCCGGCTTACAAAAGGTTGATGCCCCTGGTAGTCCAATCACAAGTTAAAGTTCCAGACATTCAACTGCCATGCTGTACTTACCTCAGAACCATGCGGGAGACAGGTGCCCAACTCTGGGGAGCAGGATAAGGGAAAGGAGTCGATCAGTCGCAGTTATGGAATTATACATCCATGCTTCAAATATCTCAGAACCATGCGGGAGACAGGTGCCTGACTCAGGTGAACAGAGTAGAGTGAAAGGGGTGGATGAGTAGCAATTATGGAATTTTACTTCCATGCTGCAAATATCTCAGAATCATGCGGGAGACAGGTACCTGACTCAGGTGAACAGAGTAGAGTGAAAGGGGTGGATGAGTAGCAATTATGGAATTTTACATCCATGCTGCCAATATCTCAGACTCATGCGGGAGACAGGTGCCTGACTCAGGGGAGTGAAGGCAGGAGTGAGGGGTGGATGAGTGGTGATGGGAGAACTTCACCTCCAGGGGGTACTTTGCTCAGATGCATGCGGGAAAAGGGGGCCTTACCTGGGGAAACGGCTTGAAGCGTGGGGGGGTGGATGAGTGGAGACGGGAGAACTTCACCTCCAGGGGGTACTTTGCTCAGATGCATGCGGGAAAAGGGGGCCTTACCTGGGGAAACGGCTTCAGGCGTGGGGGGGTGGATGAGTGGAGACGGGAGAACTTCACCTCCAGGGGGTACTTTGCTCAGATGCATCCGGGAAAAGGGGGCCTTACCTGGGGAAACGGCTTCAGGCGTGGGGGGGTGGATGAGTGGAGACGGGAGAACTTCACCTCCAGGGGGTACTTTGCTCAGATGCATGCGGGAAAAGGGGGCCTTGCATGCGGGAGACAGTTGTCTGTCAGAGGGGGCTAAGGGGACATTCATCATCCCTTAACACTCACCATCCGAACCTGGGCACCCACCCTACCACAGCACAAGGCTCACCATCCCAACAGGTGCACCATCCGAACCTGGGCACCCACCCTACCACAGCCCAAGGCTCATCTTCCCAACAGGTGCACCACACAACCACACAACCTGGCGCACCAGCCGAACCTGGGCCCCCAAACTTAAGCAAGTGATTAATATCCTAGCTATGCCGGCTTACAAAAGGTTGATGCCCCTGGTAGTCCAATCACAAGTTAAAGTTCCAGACATTCAACTGCCATGCTGTACTTACCTCAGAACCATGCGGGAGACAGGTGCCCAACTCTGGGGAGCAGGATAAGGGAAAGGAGTCGATCAGTCGCAGTTATGGAATTATACATCCATGCTTCAAATATCTCAGAACCATGCGGGAGACAGGTGCCTGACTCAGGTGAACAGTATAAGGGACAGGTGTGGATGAGTAGCAATTATGGAATTTTACATCCATGCTGCAAATATCTCAGAACCATGCGGGAGACAGGTACCTGACTCAGGTGAACAGAGTAGAGTGACAGGGGTGGATAAGTAGCAATTATGGAATTTTACATCCATGCTGCAAATACCTCAGAACCATGCGGGAGACAGGTGCCTGACTCAGGGGAGTGAAGGCAGGAGTGAGGGGTGGATGAGTGGTGATGGGAGAACTTCACCTCCAGGGGGTACTTTGCTCAGATGCATGCGGGAAAAGGGGGCCTTACCTGGGGAAACGGCTTGAAGCGTGGGGGGGTGGATGAGTGGAGACGGGAGAACTTCACCTCCAGGGGGTACTTTGCTCAGATGCATCCGGGAAAAGGGGGCCTTACCTGGGGAAACGGCTTCAGGCGTGGGGGGGTGGATGAGTGGAGACGGGAGAACTTCACCTCCAGGGGGTACTTTGCTCAGATGCATGCGGGAGACAGTTGTCTGTCAGAGGGCGCTAAGGGGACATTCATCATCCCTTAACACTCACCATCCGAACCTGGGCACCCAACCTACCACAGCACCAAGGCTCACCCTCCCAACAGGTGCACCACACAACCACACAACCTGGCGCACCAGCCGAACCTGGGCACCCAAACTTAAGCAAGTGATTAATATCCTAGCTATGCCGGCTTACAAAAGGTTGATGCCCCTGGTAGTCCAATCACAACTTAAAGTTCCAGACATTCAACTGCCATGCTGTACTTACCTCAGAACCATGCGGGAGACAGGTGCCCAACTCTGGGGAGCAGGATAAGGGAAAGGAGTCGATCAGTCGCAGTTATGGAATTATACATCCATGCTTCAAATATCTCAGAACCATGCGGGAGACAGGTGCCTGACTCAGGTGAACAGAGTAGAGTGAAAGGGGTGGATGAGTAGCAATTATGGAATTTTACTTCCATGCTGCAAATATCTCAGAATCATGCGGGAGACAGGTACCTGACTCAGGTGAACAGAGTAGAGTGAAAGGGGTGGATGAGTAGCAATTATGGAATTTTACATCCATGCTGCCAATATCTCAGACTCATGCGGGAGACAGGTGCCTGACTCAGGGGAGTGAAGGCAGGAGTGAGGGGTGGATGAGTGGTGATGGGAGAACTTCACCTCCAGGGGGTACTTTGCTCAGATGCATGCGGGAAAAGGGGGCCTTACCTGGGGAAACGGCTTGAAGCGTGGGGGGGTGGATGAGTGGAGACGGGAGAACTTCACCTCCAGGGGGTACTTTGCTCAGATGCATCCGGGAAAAGGGGGCCTTACCTGGGGAAACGGCTTCAGGCGTGGGGGGGTGGATGAGTGGAGACGGGAGAACTTCACCTCCAGGGGGTACTTTGCTCAGATGCATCCGGGAAAAGGGGGCCTAACCTGGGGAAACGGCTTGAGGCGTGGGGGGGTGGATGAGTGGAGACGGGAGAACTTCACCTCCAGGGGGTACTTTGCTCAGATGCATGCGGGAGACAGTTGTCTGTCAGAGGGCGCTAAGGGGACATTCATCATCCCTTAACACTCACCATCCGAATCTGGGCACCCAACCTACCACAGCACCAAGGCTCACCCTCCCAACAGGTGCACCACACAACCACACAACCTGGCGCACCAGCCGAACCTGGGCACCCAAACTTAAGCAAGTGATTAATATCCTAGCTATGCCGGCTTACAAAAGGTTGATGCCCCTGGTAGTCCAATCACAACTTAAAGTTCCAGACATTCAACTGCCATGCTGTACTTACCTCAGAACCATGCGGGAGACAGGTGCCCAACTCAGGGGATCAGGATAAGGGGCAGGAGTCGATCAGTTGCAGTTATGGAATTTTACATCCATGCTTCAAATATCTCAGAACCATGCGGGAGACAGGTGCCTGACTCAGGTGAACAGAGTAGAGTGACAGGGGTGGATGAGTAGCAATTATGGAATTTTACATCCATGCTGCAAATATCTCAGACTCATGCGGGAGACAGGTGCCTGACTCAGGTGAACAGAGTAAAGTGACAGGGGTGGATAAGTCGCAGTTATGGAATTTTACATCCATGCTGCAAATACCTCAAACTCATGCGGGAGACAGGTGCCTGACTCAGGGGAGTGAAGGCAGGAGTGAGGGGTGGATGAGTGGTGATGGGAGAACTTCACCTCCAGGGGCTACTTTGCTCAGGCACATGCGGGAAAAGGGGGCCTTACCTGGGGAAACGGCTTGAGGCGTGGGGGGGTGGATGAGTGGTGATGGGAGAACTTCACCTCCATGGGGTACCTACCTCCGACGCTTGCCCCAGAAAGTTGTCTGTCAGAGGGCAAAGACCATTACTAAACATGACCCTCTACAGAACCCTGCTCACCATCCGTGCCGGTGCCCCCAAACTTAAGCACGGGCTTAACTCATAGATATGCCGGCTTCAAAAAGGTTGATGCCCCTGGTAGTCCAATCATAAATTGAAGTACCAGAAGTTCAACCGCCATGCTGTACTTACCTCAGAACCATGCGGGAGACAGGTGCCCAACTCAGGGGAGCAGGATAAGGGGCAGGAGTCGATCAGTTGCAGTTATGGAATTTTACATCCATGCTTCAAATATCTCAGAACCATGCGGGAGACAGGTGCCTGACTCAGGTGAACAGAGTAGAGTGACATGGGTGGATGAGTAGCAATTATGGAATTTTACATCCATGCTGCAAATATCTCAGACTCATGCGGGAGACAGGTGCCTGACTCAGGTGAACAGAGTAAAGTGACAGGGGTGGATAAGAACAATATGCAAATTAGGTCGTCACAATTCCTGAACGGCTGCCGCTCTTGTGGAACTGTGATCACGTGGTCAGACTGACCTGAAAAAACAAAAAACGAAAAGTTGATTTTTGAGGGCGAAAATTATTTCATGGTCTCTTGCTGCCATCTTCAGGGCAAAGCGCGCAGGTACAACTGAGCCAATTAGAAAAGTGCCATTTTATTGAAAATAAAGAGAATTTTCACACTTTGGAGAGTTGATTCTTTTATTTCAGATTTAGAGGAACACATTTATACCATTTTCAGCCTTTTTAAACATTATGCAGAGGGCTTCCCAAAGTTCACCAAAGGCGACGTCGCCAAGGTGGTCGGCAACGCTCTCAGCTACTGTGCTGATGCTAACGGATCATGATTAGGGTTATCACCCTGGAGCGCTATTCCGAAATCGGCGGTAGCCGTTGTGGACCGACTTCACATGTGTGTGTATGTGGCGGGCGAGTGCGAGCTAGCGGTTAGCGAGTGCAGGGCTTGCACTCCATTGACTTTTAATGGTGGGACCATAATTTGCGCTAGCTCAGTGGAATTTTGCCCAAATTTTCCCAATTTGGGCAAAATGTTTTAATAAAAATATGGCAAAAATAGGGCGGGTACCTGTTCCCTTTGCCACCTCCGTGAAGTCATTTTCAACTAAAAAGCAACCTTTTTCACATTTTTAATGACTTTTCAAAGTTTTGCCTGAAGTACAGCAGCGCGGCCACCAGGTGACAGTGTTTCGGTTTTCGGTTTTCGGTTTTCGGTTTTCGGTTTTTCGGTTTTTTCGGGGCAAGGTCGCCTTTACAGAATTGGACCGGGGTTATGGAATTTTTCATCCGTGCTGAAAATACCTCAGAACCATGCGGGAGACAAGCGCCCGACTCAGGGGAACAGGATAAGGGACAGGGGCTGATAGGTAGCAGTTATGGAATTTTCATCCATGCTGTAAATGCCTTGGAGACATGCGGGAGAAAGTCCCTTGATCGGGGGGAGCAAGGTAAGGAGTCGAGGGTGGCTTTGTAGCAATTATGGAATTATGATTCATGTGGGCGGGTCTTAACCTATTGGCCTGACTGGAAGCTCGTCAGGTTAGGATGACAGGGATTGGCTGTCATGGGATGAGGTCATCGGACCCCGGACTATATATATAGGCGCGTCACATATCGGCCGTTCAGAGATGAAGAGGAGAGCGGAGGAGATGCCCTCGCATTTTAGTGAGGATGAGCAGGTGTCTGACGAGGGGGCGGTAAGTAGAACTTATGGAATTGGTTCGGGAGAATACATGGAATCCACACTTGCTCATACGTGCTGTTTCCTCAGGCTGGTTCCCCCGACCCGGGCCGCTCTCACAAAGACGACACACGAGGGGCCGGGGCGGGGTCCCAACGTCGGGGTCCCTGGCCCGGGGGGGCTGGTGACCCCGCCCCGGCCTACCCCTGTGGAGAACCCGAAGAGGCCGGCCCGAGCACCCTGCCGCTCAAAAACAGGGGGGTGAGGTGGGCCGACCGACTGGTAGTCCCGGACAGCGAAGAGGTGCAACTGTCATGGCCAGTTCCCGACATGAGTTGCACTAATGTAGGTGATTCACAGGGGAAGGGAAACGGCACGTGGACTCTCTTAATGGACATCAGCAATAACCTCTTCACATTTCTGTGTCCTCAGGGTCGAGGAAGAACACTGTGGTTTCCCGGGGACTTCATGGCCTTGCTCAGGCTCATGTTCCTGGAGGACATCCAGGAGAGGTCCATCTCAAGGCGGAAAATCAGAGAGGTCCTCGCCCAAAACCCACGGTTCCGCCGATTGTGCAACATGTTCGGGCTGTCCATGGACAACATGCAACGTCGACTGCAGACGTTAATGGATGGCTACATGCCACAGACATCCACAGATAAAGACTCACTGTGTGGAATTCGCTGGCTGAGTTAAGGTGTTAATTGATGGTTATGTGTGTTGAAAATGTTCAATAAAGTATTGTTCTGTGAAAATCTCAAACACTCTGTGTTTTCTTCCAGTCTCGGGGAAATATATATGCGGGAGAAGGGTGCTTGATTAGGGGGGGGAGCAAAGTCAGGAGAGGGGGGGTGGACGAGTCGCTATTATGGAGTTTTTCATCCATGCTGCAAAAACCTCAGAACCATGCGGGAGACAGGTGCCTGACTCAGGTGAACAGAGTAAAGTGACAGGGGTGGATGAGTCGCTATTATGGATTTTTACATCCATGCTGCAAATAGCTCAGAACCATGCGGGAGACAGGTGCCTGACTCAGGTGAACAGTATAAGGGACAGGTGTGGATAAGTCGCAGTTATGGAATTTTACATCCATGCTGCAAATATCTCAAACTCATGCGGGAGACAGGTGCCTGACTCAGGGGAGTGAAGGCAGGAGTGAGGGGTGGATGAGTGGAGACGGGAGAACTTCACCTCCAGGGGGTACTTTGCTCAGATGCATGCGGGAAAAGGGGGCCTGACCTGGGGAAACGGCTTGAGGCGTGGGGGGGTGGATGAGTGGAGACGGGAGAACTTCACCTCAAGGGGCTACTTTGCTCAGATGCATGCGGGAAAAGGGGGCCTGACCTGGGGAAACGGCTTGAGGCGTGGGGGGGTGGATGAGTGGAGACGGGAGAACTTCACCTCCAGGGGCTACTTTGCTCAGATGCATGCGGGAAAAGGGGGCCTGACCTGGGGAAACGGCTTGAAGCGTGGGGGGGTGGATGAGTGGAGACGGGAGAACTTCACCTCAAGGGGCTACTTTGCTCAGATGCATGCGGGAAAAGGGGGCCTGACCTGGGGAAACGGCTTGAGGCGTGGGGGGGTGGATGAGTGGAGACGGGAGAACTTCACCTCCAGGGGGTACTTTGCTCAGATGCATGCGGGAAAAGGGGGCCTGACCTGGGGAAACGGCTTGAAGCGTGGGGGGGTGGATGAGTGGAGACGGGAGAACTTCACCTCCAGGGGCTACTTTGCTCAGATGCATCCGGGAAAAGGGGGCCTTACCTGGGGAAACGGCTTGAGGCGTGGGGGGGTGGATGAGTGGAGACGGGAGAACTTCACCTCCAGGGGGTACTTTGCTCAGATGCATGCGGGAAAAGGGGGCCTGACCTGGGGAAACGGCTTGAGGCGAGGGGGGGTGGATGAGTGGAGACGGGAGAACTTCACCTCCAGGGGGTACTTTGCTCAGATGCATGCGGGAAAAGGGGGCCTTACCTGGGGAAGCGGCTTCAGGCGTGGGGGGGTGGATGAGTGGAGATGGGAGAACTTCACCTCCAGGGGGTACTTTGCTCAGATGCATGCGGGAAAAGGGGGCCTTGCATGCGGGAGACAGTTGTCTGTCAGAGGGGGCTAAGGGGACATTCATCATCCCTTAACACTCACCATCCGAACCTGGGCACCCACCCTACCACAGCACAAGGCTCACCATCCCAACAGGTGCACCATCCGAACCTGGGCACCCACCCTACCACAGCCCAAGGCTCATCTTCCCAACAGGTGCACCACACAACCACACAACCTGGCGCACCAGCCGAACCTGGGCACCCAAACTTAAGCAAGTGATTAATATCCTAGCTATGCCGGCTTACAAAAGGTTGATGCCCCTGGTAGTCCAATCACAAGTTAAAGTTCCAGACATTCAACTGCCATGCTGTACTTACCTCAGAACCATGCGGGAGACAGGTGCCCAACTCTGGGGAGCAGGATAAGGGAAAGGAGTCGATCAGTCGCAGTTATGGAATTATACATCCATGCTTCAAATATCTCAGAACCATGCGGGAGACAGGTGCCTGACTCAGGTGAACAGTATAAGGGACAGGTGTGGATGAGTAGCAATTATGGAATTTTACATCCATGCTGCAAATATCTCAGAACCATGCGGGAGACAGGTGCCTGACTCAGGTGAACAGAGTAGAGTGACAGGGGTGGATAAGTAGCAATTATGGAATTTTACATCCATGCTGCAAATACCTCAGAACCATGCGGGAGACAGGTGACCGACTCAGGGGAGTGAAGGCAGGAGTGAGGGGTGGATGAGTGGTGATGGGAGAACTTCACCTCCAGGGGCTACTTTGCTCAGATGCATCCGGGAAAAGGGGGCCTTACCTGGGGAAACGGCTTCAGGCGTGGGGGGGTGGATGAGTGGAGACGGGAGAACTTCACCTCCAGGGGGTACTTTGCTCAGATGCATCCGGGAAAAGGGGGCCTTACCTGGGGAAACGGCTTCAGGCGTGGGGGGGTGGATGAGTGGAGACGGGAGAACTTCACCTCCAGGGGGTACTTTGCTCAGATGCATGCGGGAGACAGTTGTCTGTCAGAGGGCGCTAAGGGGACATTCATCATCCCTTAACACTCACCATCCGAACCTGGGCACCCAACCTACCACAGCACCAAGGCTCACCCTCCCAACAGGTGCACCACACAACCACACAACCTGGCGCACCAGCCGAACCTGGGCACCCAAACTTAAGCAAGTGATTAATATCCTAGCTATGCCGGCTTACAAAAGGTTGATGCCCCTGGTAGTCCAATCACAAGTTAAAGTTCCAGACATTCAACTGCCATGCTGTACTTACCTCAGAACCATGCGGGAGACAGGTGCCCAACTCTGGGGAGCAGGATAAGGGAAAGGAGTCGATCAGTCGCAGTTATGGAATTATACATCCATGCTTCAAATATCTCAGAACCATGCGGGAGACAGGTGCCTGACTCAGGTGAACAGAGTAGAGTGAAAGGGGTGGATGAGTAGCAATTATGGAATTTTACTTCCATGCTGCAAATATCTCAGAATCATGCGGGAGACAGGTACCTGACTCAGGTGAACAGAGTAGAGTGAAAGGGGTGGATGAGTAGCAATTATGGAATTTTACATCCATGCTGCCAATATCTCAGACTCATGCGGGAGACAGGTGCCTGACTCAGGGGAGTGAAGGCAGGAGTGAGGGGTGGATGAGTGGTGATGGGAGAACTTCACCTCCAGGGGGTACTTTGCTCAGATGCATGCGGGAAAAGGGGGCCTTACCTGGGGAAACGGCTTGAAGCGTGGGGGGGTGGATGAGTGGAGACGGGAGAACTTCACCTCCAGGGGGTACTTTGCTCAGATGCATGCGGGAAAAGGGGGCCTTACCTGGGGAAACGGCTTCAGGCGTGGGGGGGTGGATGAGTGGAGACGGGAGAACTTCACCTCCAGGGGGTACTTTGCTCAGATGCATCCGGGAAAAGGGGGCCTTACCTGGGGAAACGGCTTCAGGCGTGGGGGGGTGGATGAGTGGAGACGGGAGAACTTCACCTCCAGGGGGTACTTTGCTCAGATGCATGCGGGAAAAGGGGGCCTTGCATGCGGGAGACAGTTGTCTGTCAGAGGGGGCTAAGGGGACATTCATCATCCCTTAACACTCACCATCCGAACCTGGGCACCCACCCTACCACAGCACAAGGCTCACCATCCCAACAGGTGCACCATCCGAACCTGGGCACCCACCCTACCACAGCCCAAGGCTCATCTTCCCAACAGGTGCACCACACAACCACACAACCTGGCGCACCAGCCGAACCTGGGCCCCCAAACTTAAGCAAGTGATTAATATCCTAGCTATGCCGGCTTACAAAAGGTTGATGCCCCTGGTAGTCCAATCACAAGTTAAAGTTCCAGACATTCAACTGCCATGCTGTACTTACCTCAGAACCATGCGGGAGACAGGTGCCCAACTCTGGGGAGCAGGATAAGGGAAAGGAGTCGATCAGTCGCAGTTATGGAATTATACATCCATGCTTCAAATATCTCAGAACCATGCGGGAGACAGGTGCCTGACTCAGGTGAACAGTATAAGGGACAGGTGTGGATGAGTAGCAATTATGGAATTTTACATCCATGCTGCAAATATCTCAGAACCATGCGGGAGACAGGTACCTGACTCAGGTGAACAGAGTAGAGTGACAGGGGTGGATAAGTAGCAATTATGGAATTTTACATCCATGCTGCAAATACCTCAGAACCATGCGGGAGACAGGTGCCTGACTCAGGGGAGTGAAGGCAGGAGTGAGGGGTGGATGAGTGGTGATGGGAGAACTTCACCTCCAGGGGGTACTTTGCTCAGATGCATGCGGGAAAAGGGGGCCTTACCTGGGGAAACGGCTTGAAGCGTGGGGGGGTGGATGAGTGGAGACGGGAGAACTTCACCTCCAGGGGGTACTTTGCTCAGATGCATCCGGGAAAAGGGGGCCTTACCTGGGGAAACGGCTTCAGGCGTGGGGGGGTGGATGAGTGGAGACGGGAGAACTTCACCTCCAGGGGGTACTTTGCTCAGATGCATGCGGGAGACAGTTGTCTGTCAGAGGGCGCTAAGGGGACATTCATCATCCCTTAACACTCACCATCCGAACCTGGGCACCCAACCTACCACAGCACCAAGGCTCACCCTCCCAACAGGTGCACCACACAACCACACAACCTGGCGCACCAGCCGAACCTGGGCACCCAAACTTAAGCAAGTGATTAATATCCTAGCTATGCCGGCTTACAAAAGGTTGATGCCCCTGGTAGTCCAATCACAAGTTAAAGTTCCAGACATTCAACTGCCATGCTGTACTTACCTCAGAACCATGCGGGAGACAGGTGCCCAACTCTGGGGAGCAGGATAAGGGAAAGGAGTCGATCAGTCGCAGTTATGGAATTATACATCCATGCTTCAAATATCTCAGAACCATGCGGGAGACAGGTGCCTGACTCAGGTGAACAGAGTAGAGTGAAAGGGGTGGATGAGTAGCAATTATGGAATTTTACTTCCATGCTGCAAATATCTCAGAATCATGCGGGAGACAGGTACCTGACTCAGGTGAACAGAGTAGAGTGAAAGGGGTGGATGAGTAGCAATTATGGAATTTTACATCCATGCTGCCAATATCTCAGACTCATGCGGGAGACAGGTGCCTGACTCAGGGGAGTGAAGGCAGGAGTGAGGGGTGGATGAGTGGTGATGGGAGAACTTCACCTCCAGGGGGTACTTTGCTCAGATGCATGCGGGAAAAGGGGGCCTTACCTGGGGAAACGGCTTGAAGCGTGGGGGGGTGGATGAGTGGAGACGGGAGAACTTCACCTCCAGGGGGTACTTTGCTCAGATGCATGCGGGAAAAGGGGGCCTTACCTGGGGAAACGGCTTCAGGCGTGGGGGGGTGGATGAGTGGAGACGGGAGAACTTCACCTCCAGGGGGTACTTTGCTCAGATGCATCCGGGAAAAGGGGGCCTTACCTGGGGAAACGGCTTCAGGCGTGGGGGGGTGGATGAGTGGAGACGGGAGAACTTCACCTCCAGGGGGTACTTTGCTCAGATGCATGCGGGAAAAGGGGGCCTTGCATGCGGGAGACAGTTGTCTGTCAGAGGGGGCTAAGGGGACATTCATCATCCCTTAACACTCACCATCCGAACCTGGGCACCCACCCTACCACAGCACAAGGCTCACCATCCCAACAGGTGCACCATCCGAACCTGGGCACCCACCCTACCACAGCCCAAGGCTCATCTTCCCAACAGGTGCACCACACAACCACACAACCTGGCGCACCAGCCGAACCTGGGCCCCCAAACTTAAGCAAGTGATTAATATCCTAGCTATGCCGGCTTACAAAAGGTTGATGCCCCTGGTAGTCCAATCACAAGTTAAAGTTCCAGACATTCAACTGCCATGCTGTACTTACCTCAGAACCATGCGGGAGACAGGTGCCCAACTCTGGGGAGCAGGATAAGGGAAAGGAGTCGATCAGTCGCAGTTATGGAATTATACATCCATGCTTCAAATATCTCAGAACCATGCGGGAGACAGGTGCCTGACTCAGGTGAACAGTATAAGGGACAGGTGTGGATGAGTAGCAATTATGGAATTTTACATCCATGCTGCAAATATCTCAGAACCATGCGGGAGACAGGTACCTGACTCAGGTGAACAGAGTAGAGTGACAGGGGTGGATAAGTAGCAATTATGGAATTTTACATCCATGCTGCAAATACCTCAGAACCATGCGGGAGACAGGTGCCTGACTCAGGGGAGTGAAGGCAGGAGTGAGGGGTGGATGAGTGGTGATGGGAGAACTTCACCTCCAGGGGGTACTTTGCTCAGATGCATGCGGGAAAAGGGGGCCTTACCTGGGGAAACGGCTTGAAGCGTGGGGGGGTGGATGAGTGGAGACGGGAGAACTTCACCTCCAGGGGGTACTTTGCTCAGATGCATCCGGGAAAAGGGGGCCTTACCTGGGGAAACGGCTTCAGGCGTGGGGGGGTGGATGAGTGGAGACGGGAGAACTTCACCTCCAGGGGGTACTTTGCTCAGATGCATGCGGGAGACAGTTGTCTGTCAGAGGGCGCTAAGGGGACATTCATCATCCCTTAACACTCACCATCCGAACCTGGGCACCCAACCTACCACAGCACCAAGGCTCACCCTCCCAACAGGTGCACCACACAACCACACAACCTGGCGCACCAGCCGAACCTGGGCACCCAAACTTAAGCAAGTGATTAATATCCTAGCTATGCCGGCTTACAAAAGGTTGATGCCCCTGGTAGTCCAATCACAACTTAAAGTTCCAGACATTCAACTGCCATGCTGTACTTACCTCAGAACCATGCGGGAGACAGGTGCCCAACTCTGGGGAGCAGGATAAGGGAAAGGAGTCGATCAGTCGCAGTTATGGAATTATACATCCATGCTTCAAATATCTCAGAACCATGCGGGAGACAGGTGCCTGACTCAGGTGAACAGAGTAGAGTGAAAGGGGTGGATGAGTAGCAATTATGGAATTTTACTTCCATGCTGCAAATATCTCAGAATCATGCGGGAGACAGGTACCTGACTCAGGTGAACAGAGTAGAGTGAAAGGGGTGGATGAGTAGCAATTATGGAATTTTACATCCATGCTGCCAATATCTCAGACTCATGCGGGAGACAGGTGCCTGACTCAGGGGAGTGAAGGCAGGAGTGAGGGGTGGATGAGTGGTGATGGGAGAACTTCACCTCCAGGGGGTACTTTGCTCAGATGCATGCGGGAAAAGGGGGCCTTACCTGGGGAAACGGCTTGAAGCGTGGGGGGGTGGATGAGTGGAGACGGGAGAACTTCACCTCCAGGGGGTACTTTGCTCAGATGCATCCGGGAAAAGGGGGCCTTACCTGGGGAAACGGCTTCAGGCGTGGGGGGGTGGATGAGTGGAGACGGGAGAACTTCACCTCCAGGGGGTACTTTGCTCAGATGCATCCGGGAAAAGGGGGCCTAACCTGGGGAAACGGCTTGAGGCGTGGGGGGGTGGATGAGTGGAGACGGGAGAACTTCACCTCCAGGGGGTACTTTGCTCAGATGCATGCGGGAGACAGTTGTCTGTCAGAGGGCGCTAAGGGGACATTCATCATCCCTTAACACTCACCATCCGAATCTGGGCACCCAACCTACCACAGCACCAAGGCTCACCCTCCCAACAGGTGCACCACACAACCACACAACCTGGCGCACCAGCCGAACCTGGGCACCCAAACTTAAGCAAGTGATTAATATCCTAGCTATGCCGGCTTACAAAAGGTTGATGCCCCTGGTAGTCCAATCACAACTTAAAGTTCCAGACATTCAACTGCCATGCTGTACTTACCTCAGAACCATGCGGGAGACAGGTGCCCAACTCAGGGGATCAGGATAAGGGGCAGGAGTCGATCAGTTGCAGTTATGGAATTTTACATCCATGCTTCAAATATCTCAGAACCATGCGGGAGACAGGTGCCTGACTCAGGTGAACAGAGTAGAGTGACAGGGGTGGATGAGTAGCAATTATGGAATTTTACATCCATGCTGCAAATATCTCAGACTCATGCGGGAGACAGGTGCCTGACTCAGGTGAACAGAGTAAAGTGACAGGGGTGGATAAGTCGCAGTTATGGAATTTTACATCCATGCTGCAAATACCTCAAACTCATGCGGGAGACAGGTGCCTGACTCAGGGGAGTGAAGGCAGGAGTGAGGGGTGGATGAGTGGTGATGGGAGAACTTCACCTCCAGGGGCTACTTTGCTCAGGCACATGCGGGAAAAGGGGGCCTTACCTGGGGAAACGGCTTGAGGCGTGGGGGGGTGGATGAGTGGTGATGGGAGAACTTCACCTCCATGGGGTACCTACCTCCGACGCTTGCCCCAGAAAGTTGTCTGTCAGAGGGCAAAGACCATTACTAAACATGACCCTCTACAGAACCCTGCTCACCATCCGTGCCGGTGCCCCCAAACTTAAGCACGGGCTTAACTCATAGATATGCCGGCTTCAAAAAGGTTGATGCCCCTGGTAGTCCAATCATAAATTGAAGTACCAGAAGTTCAACCGCCATGCTGTACTTACCTCAGAACCATGCGGGAGACAGGTGCCCAACTCAGGGGAGCAGGATAAGGGGCAGGAGTCGATCAGTTGCAGTTATGGAATTTTACATCCATGCTTCAAATATCTCAGAACCATGCGGGAGACAGGTGCCTGACTCAGGTGAACAGAGTAGAGTGACATGGGTGGATGAGTAGCAATTATGGAATTTTACATCCATGCTGCAAATATCTCAGACTCATGCGGGAGACAGGTGCCTGACTCAGGTGAACAGAGTAAAGTGACAGGGGTGGATAAGAACAATATGCAAATTAGGTCGTCACAATTCCTGAACGGCTGCCGCTCTTGTGGAACTGTGATCACGTGGTCAGACTGACCTGAAAAAACAAAAAACGAAAAGTTGATTTTTGAGGGCGAAAATTATTTCATGGTCTCTTGCTGCCATCTTCAGGGCAAAGCGCGCAGGTACAACTGAGCCAATTAGAAAAGTGCCATTTTATTGAAAATAAAGAGAATTTTCACACTTTGGAGAGTTGATTCTTTTATTTCAGATTTAGAGGAACACATTTATACCATTTTCAGCCTTTTTAAACATTATGCAGAGGGCTTCCCAAAGTTCACCAAAGGCGACGTCGCCAAGGTGGTCGGCAACGCTCTCAGCTACTGTGCTGATGCTAACGGATCATGATTAGGGTTATCACCCTGGAGCGCTATTCCGAAATCGGCGGTAGCCGTTGTGGACCGACTTCACATGTGTGTGTATGTGGCGGGCGAGTGCGAGCTAGCGGTTAGCGAGTGCAGGGCTTGCACTCCATTGACTTTTAATGGTGGGACCATAATTTGCGCTAGCTCAGTGGAATTTTGCCCAAATTTTCCCAATTTGGGCAAAATGTTTTAATAAAAATATGGCAAAAATAGGGCGGGTACCTGTTCCCTTTGCCACCTCCGTGAAGTCATTTTCAACTAAAAAGCAACCTTTTTCACATTTTTAATGACTTTTCAAAGTTTTGCCTGAAGTACAGCAGCGCGGCCACCAGGTGACAGTGTTTCGGTTTTCGGTTTTCGGTTTTCGGTTTTTCGGTTTTTTCGGGGCAAGGTCGCCTTTACAGAATTGGACCGGGGTTATGGAATTTTTCATCCGTGCTGAAAATACCTCAGAACCATGCGGGAGACAAGCGCCCGACTCAGGGGAACAGGATAAGGGACAGGGGCTGATAGGTAGCAGTTATGGAATTTTCATCCATGCTGTAAATGCCTTGGAGACATGCGGGAGAAAGTCCCTTGATCGGGGGGAGCAAGGTAAGGAGTCGAGGGTGGCTTTGTAGCAATTATGGAATTATGATTCATGTGGGCGGGTCTTAACCTATTGGCCTGACTGGAAGCTCGTCAGGTTAGGATGACAGGGATTGGCTGTCATGGGATGAGGTCATCGGACCCCGGACTATATATATAGGCGCGTCACATATCGGCCGTTCAGAGATGAAGAGGAGAGCGGAGGAGATGCCCTCGCATTTTAGTGAGGATGAGCAGGTGTCTGACGAGGGGGCGGTAAGTAGAACTTATGGAATTGGTTCGGGAGAATACATGGAATCCACACTTGCTCATACGTGCTGTTTCCTCAGGCTGGTTCCCCCGACCCGGGCCGCTCTCACAAAGACGACACACGAGGGGCCGGGGCGGGGTCCCAACGTCGGGGTCCCTGGCCCGGGGGGGCTGGTGACCCCGCCCCGGCCTACCCCTGTGGAGAACCCGAAGAGGCCGGCCCGAGCACCCTGCCGCTCAAAAACAGGGGGGTGAGGTGGGCCGACCAACTGGTAGTCCCGGACAGCGAAGAGGTGCAACTGTCATGGCCAGTTCCCGACATGAGTTGCACTAATGTAGGTGATTCACAGGGGAAGGGAAACGGCACGTGGACTCTCTTAATGGACATCAGCAATAACCTCTTCACATTTCTGTGTCCTCAGGGTCGAGGAAGAACACTGTGGTTTCCCGGGGACTTCATGGCCTTGCTCAGGCTCATGTTCCTGGAGGACATCCAGGAGAGGTCCATCTCAAGGCGGAAAATCAGAGAGGTCCTCGCCCAAAACCCACGGTTCCGCCGATTGTGCAACATGTTCGGGCTGTCCATGGACAACATGCAACGTCGACTGCAGACGTTAATGGATGGCTACATGCCACAGACATCCACAGATAAAGACTCACTGTGTGGAATTCGCTGGCTGAGTTAAGGTGTTAATTGATGGTTATGTGTGTTGAAAATGTTCAATAAAGTATTGTTCTGTGAAAATCTCAAACACTCTGTGTTTTCTTCCAGTCTCGGGGAAATATATATGCGGGAGAAGGGTGCTTGATTAGGGGGGGGAGCAAAGTCAGGAGAGGGGGGGTGGACGAGTCGCTATTATGGAGTTTTTCATCCATGCTGCAAAAACCTCAGAACCATGCGGGAGACAGGTGCCTGACTCAGGTGAACAGAGTAAAGTGACAGGGGTGGATGAGTCGCTATTATGGATTTTTACATCCATGCTGCAAATAGCTCAGAACCATGCGGGAGACAGGTGCCTGACTCAGGTGAACAGTATAAGGGACAGGTGTGGATAAGTCGCAGTTATGGAATTTTACATCCATGCTGCAAATATCTCAAACTCATGCGGGAGACAGGTGCCTGACTCAGGGGAGTGAAGGCAGGAGTGAGGGGTGGATGAATGGTGATGGGAGAACTTCACCTCCAGGGGGTACTTTGCTCAGATGCATGCGGGAAAAGGGGGCCTGACCTGGGGAAACGGCTTCAGGCGTTGGTGGGTGGATGAGAGGAGACGGGAGAACTTCACCTCCAGGGGGTACTTATTCAGATGCATGCGGGAAAAGGGGGCCTGACCTGGGGAAACGGCTTGAGGCGAGGGGAGGTGGATGAGTGGAGACGGGAGAACTTCACCTCCAGAGGGTACTTTGTTCAGATGCATGCGGGAAAAGGGGGCCTGACCTGGGGAAACGGCTTGAGGCGTGGGGGGGTGGATGAGTGGAGACGGGAGAACTTCACCTCCAGGGGGTACTTTGCTCAGATGCATGCGGGAAAAGGGGGCCTGACCTGGGGAAACGGCTTGAGGCGTGGGGGGGTGGATGAGTGGAGACGGGAGAACTTCACCTCAAGGGGCTACTTTGCTCAGATGCATGCGGGAAAAGGGGGCCTGACCTGGGGAAACGGCTTGAGGCGTGGGGGGGTGGATGAGTGGAGACGGGAGAACTTCACCTCCAGGGGCTACTTTGCTCAGATGCATGCGGGAAAAGGGGGCCTGACCTGGGGAAACGGCTTGAAGCGTGGGGGGGTGGATGAGTGGAGACGGGAGAACTTCACCTCAAGGGGCTACTTTGCTCAGATGCATGCGGGAAAAGGGGGCCTGACCTGGGGAAACGGCTTGAGGCGTGGGGGGGTGGATGAGTGGAGACGGGAGAACTTCACCTCCAGGGGGTACTTTGCTCAGATGCATGCGGGAAAAGGGGGCCTGACCTGGGGAAACGGCTTGAAGCGTGGGGGGGTGGATGAGTGGAGACGGGAGAACTTCACCTCCAGGGGCTACTTTGCTCAGATGCATCCGGGAAAAGGGGGCCTTACCTGGGGAAACGGCTTGAGGCGTGGGGGGGTGGATGAGTGGAGACGGGAGAACTTCACCTCCAGGGGGTACTTTGCTCAGATGCATGCGGGAAAAGGGGGCCTGACCTGGGGAAACGGCTTGAGGCGAGGGGGGGTGGATGAGTGGAGACGGGAGAACTTCACCTCCAGGGGGTACTTTGCTCAGATGCATGCGGGAAAAGGGGGCCTTACCTGGGGAAGCGGCTTCAGGCGTGGGGGGGTGGATGAGTGGAGATGGGAGAACTTCACCTCCAGGGGGTACTTTGCTCAGATGCATGCGGGAAAAGGGGGCCTTGCATGCGGGAGACAGTTGTCTGTCAGAGGGGGCTAAGGGGACATTCATCATCCCTTAACACTCACCATCCGAACCTGGGCACCCACCCTACCACAGCACAAGGCTCACCATCCCAACAGGTGCACCATCCGAACCTGGGCACCCACCCTACCACAGCCCAAGGCTCATCTTCCCAACAGGTGCACCACACAACCACACAACCTGGCGCACCAGCCGAACCTGGGCCCCCAAACTTAAGCAAGTGATTAATATCCTAGCTATGCCGGCTTACAAAAGGTTGATGCCCCTGGTAGTCCAATCACAAGTTAAAGTTCCAGACATTCAACTGCCATGCTGTACTTACCTCAGAACCATGCGGGAGACAGGTGCCCAACTCTGGGGAGCAGGATAAGGGAAAGGAGTCGATCAGTCGCAGTTATGGAATTATACATCCATGCTTCAAATATCTCAGAACCATGCGGGAGACAGGTGCCTGACTCAGGTGAACAGTATAAGGGACAGGTGTGGATGAGTAGCAATTATGGAATTTTACATCCATGCTGCAAATATCTCAGAACCATGCGGGAGACAGGTGCCTGACTCAGGTGAACAGAGTAGAGTGACAGGGGTGGATAAGTAGCAATTATGGAATTTTACATCCATGCTGCAAATACCTCAGAACCATGCGGGAGACAGGTGACCGACTCAGGGGAGTGAAGGCAGGAGTGAGGGGTGGATGAGTGGTGATGGGAGAACTTCACCTCCAGGGGCTACTTTGCTCAGATGCATCCGGGAAAAGGGGGCCTTACCTGGGGAAACGGCTTCAGGCGTGGGGGGGTGGATGAGTGGAGACGGGAGAACTTCACCTCCAGGGGGTACTTTGCTCAGATGCATCCGGGAAAAGGGGGCCTTACCTGGGGAAACGGCTTCAGGCGTGGGGGGGTGGATGAGTGGAGACGGGAGAACTTCACCTCCAGGGGGTACTTTGCTCAGATGCATGCGGGAGACAGTTGTCTGTCAGAGGGCGCTAAGGGGACATTCATCATCCCTTAACACTCACCATCCGAACCTGGGCACCCAACCTACCACAGCACCAAGGCTCACCCTCCCAACAGGTGCACCACACAACCACACAACCTGGCGCACCAGCCGAACCTGGGCACCCAAACTTAAGCAAGTGATTAATATCCTAGCTATGCCGGCTTACAAAAGGTTGATGCCCCTGGTAGTCCAATCACAAGTTAAAGTTCCAGACATTCAACTGCCATGCTGTACTTACCTCAGAACCATGCGGGAGACAGGTGCCCAACTCTGGGGAGCAGGATAAGGGAAAGGAGTCGATCAGTCGCAGTTATGGAATTATACATCCATGCTTCAAATATCTCAGAACCATGCGGGAGACAGGTGCCTGACTCAGGTGAACAGAGTAGAGTGAAAGGGGTGGATGAGTAGCAATTATGGAATTTTACTTCCATGCTGCAAATATCTCAGAATCATGCGGGAGACAGGTACCTGACTCAGGTGAACAGAGTAGAGTGAAAGGGGTGGATGAGTAGCAATTATGGAATTTTACATCCATGCTGCCAATATCTCAGACTCATGCGGGAGACAGGTGCCTGACTCAGGGGAGTGAAGGCAGGAGTGAGGGGTGGATGAGTGGTGATGGGAGAACTTCACCTCCAGGGGGTACTTTGCTCAGATGCATGCGGGAAAAGGGGGCCTTACCTGGGGAAACGGCTTGAAGCGTGGGGGGGTGGATGAGTGGAGACGGGAGAACTTCACCTCCAGGGGGTACTTTGCTCAGATGCATGCGGGAAAAGGGGGCCTTACCTGGGGAAACGGCTTCAGGCGTGGGGGGGTGGATGAGTGGAGACGGGAGAACTTCACCTCCAGGGGGTACTTTGCTCAGATGCATCCGGGAAAAGGGGGCCTTACCTGGGGAAACGGCTTCAGGCGTGGGGGGGTGGATGAGTGGAGACGGGAGAACTTCACCTCCAGGGGGTACTTTGCTCAGATGCATGCGGGAAAAGGGGGCCTTGCATGCGGGAGACAGTTGTCTGTCAGAGGGGGCTAAGGGGACATTCATCATCCCTTAACACTCACCATCCGAACCTGGGCACCCACCCTACCACAGCACAAGGCTCACCATCCCAACAGGTGCACCATCCGAACCTGGGCACCCACCCTACCACAGCCCAAGGCTCATCTTCCCAACAGGTGCACCACACAACCACACAACCTGGCGCACCAGCCGAACCTGGGCCCCCAAACTTAAGCAAGTGATTAATATCCTAGCTATGCCGGCTTACAAAAGGTTGATGCCCCTGGTAGTCCAATCACAAGTTAAAGTTCCAGACATTCAACTGCCATGCTGTACTTACCTCAGAACCATGCGGGAGACAGGTGCCCAACTCTGGGGAGCAGGATAAGGGAAAGGAGTCGATCAGTCGCAGTTATGGAATTATACATCCATGCTTCAAATATCTCAGAACCATGCGGGAGACAGGTGCCTGACTCAGGTGAACAGTATAAGGGACAGGTGTGGATGAGTAGCAATTATGGAATTTTACATCCATGCTGCAAATATCTCAGAACCATGCGGGAGACAGGTACCTGACTCAGGTGAACAGAGTAGAGTGACAGGGGTGGATAAGTAGCAATTATGGAATTTTACATCCATGCTGCAAATACCTCAGAACCATGCGGGAGACAGGTGCCTGACTCAGGGGAGTGAAGGCAGGAGTGAGGGGTGGATGAGTGGTGATGGGAGAACTTCACCTCCAGGGGGTACTTTGCTCAGATGCATGCGGGAAAAGGGGGCCTTACCTGGGGAAACGGCTTGAAGCGTGGGGGGGTGGATGAGTGGAGACGGGAGAACTTCACCTCCAGGGGGTACTTTGCTCAGATGCATCCGGGAAAAGGGGGCCTTACCTGGGGAAACGGCTTCAGGCGTGGGGGGGTGGATGAGTGGAGACGGGAGAACTTCACCTCCAGGGGGTACTTTGCTCAGATGCATGCGGGAGACAGTTGTCTGTCAGAGGGCGCTAAGGGGACATTCATCATCCCTTAACACTCACCATCCGAACCTGGGCACCCAACCTACCACAGCACCAAGGCTCACCCTCCCAACAGGTGCACCACACAACCACACAACCTGGCGCACCAGCCGAACCTGGGCACCCAAACTTAAGCAAGTGATTAATATCCTAGCTATGCCGGCTTACAAAAGGTTGATGCCCCT
Source organism: Nelusetta ayraudi (assembly GCF_046127955.1). Classification (NCBI taxonomy): domain Eukaryota; kingdom Metazoa; phylum Chordata; class Actinopteri; order Tetraodontiformes; family Monacanthidae; genus Nelusetta; species Nelusetta ayraudi. Next base: position 70,151 of record NW_027466310.1, on the reverse strand, counting down.
GGTAGTCCAATCACAAGTTAAAGTTCCAGACATTCAACTGCCATGCTGTACTTACCTCAGAACCATGCGGGAGACAGGTGCCCAACTCTGGGGAGCAGGATAAGGGAAAGGAGTCGATCAGTCGCAGTTATGGAATTATACATCCATGCTTCAAATATCTCAGAACCATGCGGGAGACAGGTGCCTGACTCAGGTGAACAGAGTAGAGTGAAAGGGGTGGATGAGTAGCAATTATGGAATTTTACTTCCATGCTGCAAATATCTCAGAATCATGCGGGAGACAGGTACCTGACTCAGGTGAACAGAGTAGAGTGAAAGGGGTGGATGAGTAGCAATTATGGAATTTTACATCCATGCTGCCAATATCTCAGACTCATGCGGGAGACAGGTGCCTGACTCAGGGGAGTGAAGGCAGGAGTGAGGGGTGGATGAGTGGTGATGGGAGAACTTCACCTCCAGGGGGTACTTTGCTCAGATGCATGCGGGAAAAGGGGGCCTTACCTGGGGAAACGGCTTGAAGCGTGGGGGGGTGGATGAGTGGAGACGGGAGAACTTCACCTCCAGGGGGTACTTTGCTCAGATGCATGCGGGAAAAGGGGGCCTTACCTGGGGAAACGGCTTCAGGCGTGGGGGGGTGGATGAGTGGAGACGGGAGAACTTCACCTCCAGGGGGTACTTTGCTCAGATGCATCCGGGAAAAGGGGGCCTTACCTGGGGAAACGGCTTCAGGCGTGGGGGGGTGGATGAGTGGAGACGGGAGAACTTCACCTCCAGGGGGTACTTTGCTCAGATGCATGCGGGAAAAGGGGGCCTTGCATGCGGGAGACAGTTGTCTGTCAGAGGGGGCTAAGGGGACATTCATCATCCCTTAACACTCACCATCCGAACCTGGGCACCCACCCTACCACAGCACAAGGCTCACCATCCCAACAGGTGCACCATCCGAACCTGGGCACCCACCCTACCACAGCCCAAGGCTCATCTTCCCAACAGGTGCACCACACAACCACACAACCTGGCGCACCAGCCGAACCTGGGCCCCCAAACTTAAGCAAGTGATTAATATCCTAGCTATGCCGGCTTACAAAAGGTTGATGCCCCTGGTAGTCCAATCACAAGTTAAAGTTCCAGACATTCAACTGCCATGCTGTACTTACCTCAGAACCATGCGGGAGACAGGTGCCCAACTCTGGGGAGCAGGATAAGGGAAAGGAGTCGATCAGTCGCAGTTATGGAATTATACATCCATGCTTCAAATATCTCAGAACCATGCGGGAGACAGGTGCCTGACTCAGGTGAACAGTATAAGGGACAGGTGTGGATGAGTAGCAATTATGGAATTTTACATCCATGCTGCAAATATCTCAGAACCATGCGGGAGACAGGTACCTGACTCAGGTGAACAGAGTAGAGTGACAGGGGTGGATAAGTAGCAATTATGGAATTTTACATCCATGCTGCAAATACCTCAGAACCATGCGGGAGACAGGTGCCTGACTCAGGGGAGTGAAGGCAGGAGTGAGGGGTGGATGAGTGGTGATGGGAGAACTTCACCTCCAGGGGGTACTTTGCTCAGATGCATGCGGGAAAAGGGGGCCTTACCTGGGGAAACGGCTTGAAGCGTGGGGGGGTGGATGAGTGGAGACGGGAGAACTTCACCTCCAGGGGGTACTTTGCTCAGATGCATCCGGGAAAAGGGGGCCTTACCTGGGGAAACGGCTTCAGGCGTGGGGGGGTGGATGAGTGGAGACGGGAGAACTTCACCTCCAGGGGGTACTTTGCTCAGATGCATGCGGGAGACAGTTGTCTGTCAGAGGGCGCTAAGGGGACATTCATCATCCCTTAACACTCACCATCCGAACCTGGGCACCCAACCTACCACAGCACCAAGGCTCACCCTCCCAACAGGTGCACCACACAACCACACAACCTGGCGCACCAGCCGAACCTGGGCACCCAAACTTAAGCAAGTGATTAATATCCTAGCTATGCCGGCTTACAAAAGGTTGATGCCCCTGGTAGTCCAATCACAACTTAAAGTTCCAGACATTCAACTGCCATGCTGTACTTACCTCAGAACCATGCGGGAGACAGGTGCCCAACTCTGGGGAGCAGGATAAGGGAAAGGAGTCGATCAGTCGCAGTTATGGAATTATACATCCATGCTTCAAATATCTCAGAACCATGCGGGAGACAGGTGCCTGACTCAGGTGAACAGAGTAGAGTGAAAGGGGTGGATGAGTAGCAATTATGGAATTTTACTTCCATGCTGCAAATATCTCAGAATCATGCGGGAGACAGGTACCTGACTCAGGTGAACAGAGTAGAGTGAAAGGGGTGGATGAGTAGCAATTATGGAATTTTACATCCATGCTGCCAATATCTCAGACTCATGCGGGAGACAGGTGCCTGACTCAGGGGAGTGAAGGCAGGAGTGAGGGGTGGATGAGTGGTGATGGGAGAACTTCACCTCCAGGGGGTACTTTGCTCAGATGCATGCGGGAAAAGGGGGCCTTACCTGGGGAAACGGCTTGAAGCGTGGGGGGGTGGATGAGTGGAGACGGGAGAACTTCACCTCCAGGGGGTACTTTGCTCAGATGCATCCGGGAAAAGGGGGCCTTACCTGGGGAAACGGCTTCAGGCGTGGGGGGGTGGATGAGTGGAGACGGGAGAACTTCACCTCCAGGGGGTACTTTGCTCAGATGCATCCGGGAAAAGGGGGCCTAACCTGGGGAAACGGCTTGAGGCGTGGGGGGGTGGATGAGTGGAGACGGGAGAACTTCACCTCCAGGGGGTACTTTGCTCAGATGCATGCGGGAGACAGTTGTCTGTCAGAGGGCGCTAAGGGGACATTCATCATCCCTTAACACTCACCATCCGAATCTGGGCACCCAACCTACCACAGCACCAAGGCTCACCCTCCCAACAGGTGCACCACACAACCACACAACCTGGCGCACCAGCCGAACCTGGGCACCCAAACTTAAGCAAGTGATTAATATCCTAGCTATGCCGGCTTACAAAAGGTTGATGCCCCTGGTAGTCCAATCACAACTTAAAGTTCCAGACATTCAACTGCCATGCTGTACTTACCTCAGAACCATGCGGGAGACAGGTGCCCAACTCAGGGGATCAGGATAAGGGGCAGGAGTCGATCAGTTGCAGTTATGGAATTTTACATCCATGCTTCAAATATCTCAGAACCATGCGGGAGACAGGTGCCTGACTCAGGTGAACAGAGTAGAGTGACAGGGGTGGATGAGTAGCAATTATGGAATTTTACATCCATGCTGCAAATATCTCAGACTCATGCGGGAGACAGGTGCCTGACTCAGGTGAACAGAGTAAAGTGACAGGGGTGGATAAGTCGCAGTTATGGAATTTTACATCCATGCTGCAAATACCTCAAACTCATGCGGGAGACAGGTGCCTGACTCAGGGGAGTGAAGGCAGGAGTGAGGGGTGGATGAGTGGTGATGGGAGAACTTCACCTCCAGGGGCTACTTTGCTCAGGCACATGCGGGAAAAGGGGGCCTTACCTGGGGAAACGGCTTGAGGCGTGGGGGGGTGGATGAGTGGTGATGGGAGAACTTCACCTCCATGGGGTACCTACCTCCGACGCTTGCCCCAGAAAGTTGTCTGTCAGAGGGCAAAGACCATTACTAAACATGACCCTCTACAGAACCCTGCTCACCATCCGTGCCGGTGCCCCCAAACTTAAGCACGGGCTTAACTCATAGATATGCCGGCTTCAAAAAGGTTGATGCCCCTGGTAGTCCAATCATAAATTGAAGTACCAGAAGTTCAACCGCCATGCTGTACTTACCTCAGAACCATGCGGGAGACAGGTGCCCAACTCAGGGGAGCAGGATAAGGGGCAGGAGTCGATCAGTTGCAGTTATGGAATTTTACATCCATGCTTCAAATATCTCAGAACCATGCGGGAGACAGGTGCCTGACTCAGGTGAACAGAGTAGAGTGACATGGGTGGATGAGTAGCAATTATGGAATTTTACATCCATGCTGCAAATATCTCAGACTCATGCGGGAGACAGGTGCCTGACTCAGGTGAACAGAGTAAAGTGACAGGGGTGGATAAGAACAATATGCAAATTAGGTCGTCACAATTCCTGAACGGCTGCCGCTCTTGTGGAACTGTGATCACGTGGTCAGACTGACCTGAAAAAACAAAAAACGAAAAGTTGATTTTTGAGGGCGAAAATTATTTCATGGTCTCTTGCTGCCATCTTCAGGGCAAAGCGCGCAGGTACAACTGAGCCAATTAGAAAAGTGCCATTTTATTGAAAATAAAGAGAATTTTCACACTTTGGAGAGTTGATTCTTTTATTTCAGATTTAGAGGAACACATTTATACCATTTTCAGCCTTTTTAAACATTATGCAGAGGGCTTCCCAAAGTTCACCAAAGGCGACGTCGCCAAGGTGGTCGGCAACGCTCTCAGCTACTGTGCTGATGCTAACGGATCATGATTAGGGTTATCACCCTGGAGCGCTATTCCGAAATCGGCGGTAGCCGTTGTGGACCGACTTCACATGTGTGTGTATGTGGCGGGCGAGTGCGAGCTAGCGGTTAGCGAGTGCAGGGCTTGCACTCCATTGACTTTTAATGGTGGGACCATAATTTGCGCTAGCTCAGTGGAATTTTGCCCAAATTTTCCCAATTTGGGCAAAATGTTTTAATAAAAATATGGCAAAAATAGGGCGGGTACCTGTTCCCTTTGCCACCTCCGTGAAGTCATTTTCAACTAAAAAGCAACCTTTTTCACATTTTTAATGACTTTTCAAAGTTTTGCCTGAAGTACAGCAGCGCGGCCACCAGGTGACAGTGTTTCGGTTTTCGGTTTTCGGTTTTCGGTTTTTCGGTTTTTTCGGGGCAAGGTCGCCTTTACAGAATTGGACCGGGGTTATGGAATTTTTCATCCGTGCTGAAAATACCTCAGAACCATGCGGGAGACAAGCGCCCGACTCAGGGGAACAGGATAAGGGACAGGGGCTGATAGGTAGCAGTTATGGAATTTTCATCCATGCTGTAAATGCCTTGGAGACATGCGGGAGAAAGTCCCTTGATCGGGGGGAGCAAGGTAAGGAGTCGAGGGTGGCTTTGTAGCAATTATGGAATTATGATTCATGTGGGCGGGTCTTAACCTATTGGCCTGACTGGAAGCTCGTCAGGTTAGGATGACAGGGATTGGCTGTCATGGGATGAGGTCATCGGACCCCGGACTATATATATAGGCGCGTCACATATCGGCCGTTCAGAGATGAAGAGGAGAGCGGAGGAGATGCCCTCGCATTTTAGTGAGGATGAGCAGGTGTCTGACGAGGGGGCGGTAAGTAGAACTTATGGAATTGGTTCGGGAGAATACATGGAATCCACACTTGCTCATACGTGCTGTTTCCTCAGGCTGGTTCCCCCGACCCGGGCCGCTCTCACAAAGACGACACACGAGGGGCCGGGGCGGGGTCCCAACGTCGGGGTCCCTGGCCCGGGGGGGCTGGTGACCCCGCCCCGGCCTACCCCTGTGGAGAACCCGAAGAGGCCGGCCCGAGCACCCTGCCGCTCAAAAACAGGGGGGTGAGGTGGGCCGACCAACTGGTAGTCCCGGACAGCGAAGAGGTGCAACTGTCATGGCCAGTTCCCGACATGAGTTGCACTAATGTAGGTGATTCACAGGGGAAGGGAAACGGCACGTGGACTCTCTTAATGGACATCAGCAATAACCTCTTCACATTTCTGTGTCCTCAGGGTCGAGGAAGAACACTGTGGTTTCCCGGGGACTTCATGGCCTTGCTCAGGCTCATGTTCCTGGAGGACATCCAGGAGAGGTCCATCTCAAGGCGGAAAATCAGAGAGGTCCTCGCCCAAAACCCACGGTTCCGCCGATTGTGCAACATGTTCGGGCTGTCCATGGACAACATGCAACGTCGACTGCAGACGTTAATGGATGGCTACATGCCACAGACATCCACAGATAAAGACTCACTGTGTGGAATTCGCTGGCTGAGTTAAGGTGTTAATTGATGGTTATGTGTGTTGAAAATGTTCAATAAAGTATTGTTCTGTGAAAATCTCAAACACTCTGTGTTTTCTTCCAGTCTCGGGGAAATATATATGCGGGAGAAGGGTGCTTGATTAGGGGGGGGAGCAAAGTCAGGAGAGGGGGGGTGGACGAGTCGCTATTATGGAGTTTTTCATCCATGCTGCAAAAACCTCAGAACCATGCGGGAGACAGGTGCCTGACTCAGGTGAACAGAGTAAAGTGACAGGGGTGGATGAGTCGCTATTATGGATTTTTACATCCATGCTGCAAATAGCTCAGAACCATGCGGGAGACAGGTGCCTGACTCAGGTGAACAGTATAAGGGACAGGTGTGGATAAGTCGCAGTTATGGAATTTTACATCCATGCTGCAAATATCTCAAACTCATGCGGGAGACAGGTGCCTGACTCAGGGGAGTGAAGGCAGGAGTGAGGGGTGGATGAATGGTGATGGGAGAACTTCACCTCCAGGGGGTACTTTGCTCAGATGCATGCGGGAAAAGGGGGCCTGACCTGGGGAAACGGCTTCAGGCGTTGGTGGGTGGATGAGAGGAGACGGGAGAACTTCACCTCCAGGGGGTACTTATTCAGATGCATGCGGGAAAAGGGGGCCTGACCTGGGGAAACGGCTTGAGGCGAGGGGAGGTGGATGAGTGGAGACGGGAGAACTTCACCTCCAGAGGGTACTTTGTTCAGATGCATGCGGGAAAAGGGGGCCTGACCTGGGGAAACGGCTTGAGGCGTGGGGGGGTGGATGAGTGGAGACGGGAGAACTTCACCTCCAGGGGGTACTTTGCTCAGATGCATGCGGGAAAAGGGGGCCTGACCTGGGGAAACGGCTTGAGGCGTGGGGGGGTGGATGAGTGGAGACGGGAGAACTTCACCTCAAGGGGCTACTTTGCTCAGATGCATGCGGGAAAAGGGGGCCTGACCTGGGGAAACGGCTTGAGGCGTGGGGGGGTGGATGAGTGGAGACGGGAGAACTTCACCTCCAGGGGCTACTTTGCTCAGATGCATGCGGGAAAAGGGGGCCTGACCTGGGGAAACGGCTTGAAGCGTGGGGGGGTGGATGAGTGGAGACGGGAGAACTTCACCTCAAGGGGCTACTTTGCTCAGATGCATGCGGGAAAAGGGGGCCTGACCTGGGGAAACGGCTTGAGGCGTGGGGGGGTGGATGAGTGGAGACGGGAGAACTTCACCTCCAGGGGGTACTTTGCTCAGATGCATGCGGGAAAAGGGGGCCTGACCTGGGGAAACGGCTTGAAGCGTGGGGGGGTGGATGAGTGGAGACGGGAGAACTTCACCTCCAGGGGCTACTTTGCTCAGATGCATCCGGGAAAAGGGGGCCTTACCTGGGGAAACGGCTTGAGGCGTGGGGGGGTGGATGAGTGGAGACGGGAGAACTTCACCTCCAGGGGGTACTTTGCTCAGATGCATGCGGGAAAAGGGGGCCTGACCTGGGGAAACGGCTTGAGGCGAGGGGGGGTGGATGAGTGGAGACGGGAGAACTTCACCTCCAGGGGGTACTTTGCTCAGATGCATGCGGGAAAAGGGGGCCTTACCTGGGGAAGCGGCTTCAGGCGTGGGGGGGTGGATGAGTGGAGATGGGAGAACTTCACCTCCAGGGGGTACTTTGCTCAGATGCATGCGGGAAAAGGGGGCCTTGCATGCGGGAGACAGTTGTCTGTCAGAGGGGGCTAAGGGGACATTCATCATCCCTTAACACTCACCATCCGAACCTGGGCACCCACCCTACCACAGCACAAGGCTCACCATCCCAACAGGTGCACCATCCGAACCTGGGCACCCACCCTACCACAGCCCAAGGCTCATCTTCCCAACAGGTGCACCACACAACCACACAACCTGGCGCACCAGCCGAACCTGGGCCCCCAAACTTAAGCAAGTGATTAATATCCTAGCTATGCCGGCTTACAAAAGGTTGATGCCCCTGGTAGTCCAATCACAAGTTAAAGTTCCAGACATTCAACTGCCATGCTGTACTTACCTCAGAACCATGCGGGAGACAGGTGCCCAACTCTGGGGAGCAGGATAAGGGAAAGGAGTCGATCAGTCGCAGTTATGGAATTATACATCCATGCTTCAAATATCTCAGAACCATGCGGGAGACAGGTGCCTGACTCAGGTGAACAGTATAAGGGACAGGTGTGGATGAGTAGCAATTATGGAATTTTACATCCATGCTGCAAATATCTCAGAACCATGCGGGAGACAGGTGCCTGACTCAGGTGAACAGAGTAGAGTGACAGGGGTGGATAAGTAGCAATTATGGAATTTTACATCCATGCTGCAAATACCTCAGAACCATGCGGGAGACAGGTGACCGACTCAGGGGAGTGAAGGCAGGAGTGAGGGGTGGATGAGTGGTGATGGGAGAACTTCACCTCCAGGGGCTACTTTGCTCAGATGCATCCGGGAAAAGGGGGCCTTACCTGGGGAAACGGCTTCAGGCGTGGGGGGGTGGATGAGTGGAGACGGGAGAACTTCACCTCCAGGGGGTACTTTGCTCAGATGCATCCGGGAAAAGGGGGCCTTACCTGGGGAAACGGCTTCAGGCGTGGGGGGGTGGATGAGTGGAGACGGGAGAACTTCACCTCCAGGGGGTACTTTGCTCAGATGCATGCGGGAGACAGTTGTCTGTCAGAGGGCGCTAAGGGGACATTCATCATCCCTTAACACTCACCATCCGAACCTGGGCACCCAACCTACCACAGCACCAAGGCTCACCCTCCCAACAGGTGCACCACACAACCACACAACCTGGCGCACCAGCCGAACCTGGGCACCCAAACTTAAGCAAGTGATTAATATCCTAGCTATGCCGGCTTACAAAAGGTTGATGCCCCTGGTAGTCCAATCACAAGTTAAAGTTCCAGACATTCAACTGCCATGCTGTACTTACCTCAGAACCATGCGGGAGACAGGTGCCCAACTCTGGGGAGCAGGATAAGGGAAAGGAGTCGATCAGTCGCAGTTATGGAATTATACATCCATGCTTCAAATATCTCAGAACCATGCGGGAGACAGGTGCCTGACTCAGGTGAACAGAGTAGAGTGAAAGGGGTGGATGAGTAGCAATTATGGAATTTTACTTCCATGCTGCAAATATCTCAGAATCATGCGGGAGACAGGTACCTGACTCAGGTGAACAGAGTAGAGTGAAAGGGGTGGATGAGTAGCAATTATGGAATTTTACATCCATGCTGCCAATATCTCAGACTCATGCGGGAGACAGGTGCCTGACTCAGGGGAGTGAAGGCAGGAGTGAGGGGTGGATGAGTGGTGATGGGAGAACTTCACCTCCAGGGGGTACTTTGCTCAGATGCATGCGGGAAAAGGGGGCCTTACCTGGGGAAACGGCTTGAAGCGTGGGGGGGTGGATGAGTGGAGACGGGAGAACTTCACCTCCAGGGGGTACTTTGCTCAGATGCATGCGGGAAAAGGGGGCCTTACCTGGGGAAACGGCTTCAGGCGTGGGGGGGTGGATGAGTGGAGACGGGAGAACTTCACCTCCAGGGGGTACTTTGCTCAGATGCATCCGGGAAAAGGGGGCCTTACCTGGGGAAACGGCTTCAGGCGTGGGGGGGTGGATGAGTGGAGACGGGAGAACTTCACCTCCAGGGGGTACTTTGCTCAGATGCATGCGGGAAAAGGGGGCCTTGCATGCGGGAGACAGTTGTCTGTCAGAGGGGGCTAAGGGGACATTCATCATCCCTTAACACTCACCATCCGAACCTGGGCACCCACCCTACCACAGCACAAGGCTCACCATCCCAACAGGTGCACCATCCGAACCTGGGCACCCACCCTACCACAGCCCAAGGCTCATCTTCCCAACAGGTGCACCACACAACCACACAACCTGGCGCACCAGCCGAACCTGGGCCCCCAAACTTAAGCAAGTGATTAATATCCTAGCTATGCCGGCTTACAAAAGGTTGATGCCCCTGGTAGTCCAATCACAAGTTAAAGTTCCAGACATTCAACTGCCATGCTGTACTTACCTCAGAACCATGCGGGAGACAGGTGCCCAACTCTGGGGAGCAGGATAAGGGAAAGGAGTCGATCAGTCGCAGTTATGGAATTATACATCCATGCTTCAAATATCTCAGAACCATGCGGGAGACAGGTGCCTGACTCAGGTGAACAGTATAAGGGACAGGTGTGGATGAGTAGCAATTATGGAATTTTACATCCATGCTGCAAATATCTCAGAACCATGCGGGAGACAGGTACCTGACTCAGGTGAACAGAGTAGAGTGACAGGGGTGGATAAGTAGCAATTATGGAATTTTACATCCATGCTGCAAATACCTCAGAACCATGCGGGAGACAGGTGCCTGACTCAGGGGAGTGAAGGCAGGAGTGAGGGGTGGATGAGTGGTGATGGGAGAACTTCACCTCCAGGGGGTACTTTGCTCAGATGCATGCGGGAAAAGGGGGCCTTACCTGGGGAAACGGCTTGAAGCGTGGGGGGGTGGATGAGTGGAGACGGGAGAACTTCACCTCCAGGGGGTACTTTGCTCAGATGCATCCGGGAAAAGGGGGCCTTACCTGGGGAAACGGCTTCAGGCGTGGGGGGGTGGATGAGTGGAGACGGGAGAACTTCACCTCCAGGGGGTACTTTGCTCAGATGCATGCGGGAGACAGTTGTCTGTCAGAGGGCGCTAAGGGGACATTCATCATCCCTTAACACTCACCATCCGAACCTGGGCACCCAACCTACCACAGCACCAAGGCTCACCCTCCCAACAGGTGCACCACACAACCACACAACCTGGCGCACCAGCCGAACCTGGGCACCCAAACTTAAGCAAGTGATTAATATCCTAGCTATGCCGGCTTACAAAAGGTTGATGCCCCTGGTAGTCCAATCACAAGTTAAAGTTCCAGACATTCAACTGCCATGCTGTACTTACCTCAGAACCATGCGGGAGACAGGTGCCCAACTCTGGGGAGCAGGATAAGGGAAAGGAGTCGATCAGTCGCAGTTATGGAATTATACATCCATGCTTCAAATATCTCAGAACCATGCGGGAGACAGGTGCCTGACTCAGGTGAACAGAGTAGAGTGAAAGGGGTGGATGAGTAGCAATTATGGAATTTTACTTCCATGCTGCAAATATCTCAGAATCATGCGGGAGACAGGTACCTGACTCAGGTGAACAGAGTAGAGTGAAAGGGGTGGATGAGTAGCAATTATGGAATTTTACATCCATGCTGCCAATATCTCAGACTCATGCGGGAGACAGGTGCCTGACTCAGGGGAGTGAAGGCAGGAGTGAGGGGTGGATGAGTGGTGATGGGAGAACTTCACCTCCAGGGGGTACTTTGCTCAGATGCATGCGGGAAAAGGGGGCCTTACCTGGGGAAACGGCTTGAAGCGTGGGGGGGTGGATGAGTGGAGACGGGAGAACTTCACCTCCAGGGGGTACTTTGCTCAGATGCATGCGGGAAAAGGGGGCCTTACCTGGGGAAACGGCTTCAGGCGTGGGGGGGTGGATGAGTGGAGACGGGAGAACTTCACCTCCAGGGGGTACTTTGCTCAGATGCATCCGGGAAAAGGGGGCCTTACCTGGGGAAACGGCTTCAGGCGTGGGGGGGTGGATGAGTGGAGACGGGAGAACTTCACCTCCAGGGGGTACTTTGCTCAGATGCATGCGGGAAAAGGGGGCCTTGCATGCGGGAGACAGTTGTCTGTCAGAGGGGGCTAAGGGGACATTCATCATCCCTTAACACTCACCATCCGAACCTGGGCACCCACCCTACCACAGCACAAGGCTCACCATCCCAACAGGTGCACCATCCGAACCTGGGCACCCACCCTACCACAGCCCAAGGCTCATCTTCCCAACAGGTGCACCACACAACCACACAACCTGGCGCACCAGCCGAACCTGGGCCCCCAAACTTAAGCAAGTGATTAATATCCTAGCTATGCCGGCTTACAAAAGGTTGATGCCCCTGGTAGTCCAATCACAAGTTAAAGTTCCAGACATTCAACTGCCATGCTGTACTTACCTCAGAACCATGCGGGAGACAGGTGCCCAACTCTGGGGAGCAGGATAAGGGAAAGGAGTCGATCAGTCGCAGTTATGGAATTATACATCCATGCTTCAAATATCTCAGAACCATGCGGGAGACAGGTGCCTGACTCAGGTGAACAGTATAAGGGACAGGTGTGGATGAGTAGCAATTATGGAATTTTACATCCATGCTGCAAATATCTCAGAACCATGCGGGAGACAGGTACCTGACTCAGGTGAACAGAGTAGAGTGACAGGGGTGGATAAGTAGCAATTATGGAATTTTACATCCATGCTGCAAATACCTCAGAACCATGCGGGAGACAGGTGCCTGACTCAGGGGAGTGAAGGCAGGAGTGAGGGGTGGATGAGTGGTGATGGGAGAACTTCACCTCCAGGGGGTACTTTGCTCAGATGCATGCGGGAAAAGGGGGCCTTACCTGGGGAAACGGCTTGAAGCGTGGGGGGGTGGATGAGTGGAGACGGGAGAACTTCACCTCCAGGGGGTACTTTGCTCAGATGCATCCGGGAAAAGGGGGCCTTACCTGGGGAAACGGCTTCAGGCGTGGGGGGGTGGATGAGTGGAGACGGGAGAACTTCACCTCCAGGGGGTACTTTGCTCAGATGCATGCGGGAGACAGTTGTCTGTCAGAGGGCGCTAAGGGGACATTCATCATCCCTTAACACTCACCATCCGAACCTGGGCACCCAACCTACCACAGCACCAAGGCTCACCCTCCCAACAGGTGCACCACACAACCACACAACCTGGCGCACCAGCCGAACCTGGGCACCCAAACTTAAGCAAGTGATTAATATCCTAGCTATGCCGGCTTACAAAAGGTTGATGCCCCTGGTAGTCCAATCACAACTTAAAGTTCCAGACATTCAACTGCCATGCTGTACTTACCTCAGAACCATGCGGGAGACAGGTGCCCAACTCTGGGGAGCAGGATAAGGGAAAGGAGTCGATCAGTCGCAGTTATGGAATTATACATCCATGCTTCAAATATCTCAGAACCATGCGGGAGACAGGTGCCTGACTCAGGTGAACAGAGTAGAGTGAAAGGGGTGGATGAGTAGCAATTATGGAATTTTACTTCCATGCTGCAAATATCTCAGAATCATGCGGGAGACAGGTACCTGACTCAGGTGAACAGAGTAGAGTGAAAGGGGTGGATGAGTAGCAATTATGGAATTTTACATCCATGCTGCCAATATCTCAGACTCATGCGGGAGACAGGTGCCTGACTCAGGGGAGTGAAGGCAGGAGTGAGGGGTGGATGAGTGGTGATGGGAGAACTTCACCTCCAGGGGGTACTTTGCTCAGATGCATGCGGGAAAAGGGGGCCTTACCTGGGGAAACGGCTTGAAGCGTGGGGGGGTGGATGAGTGGAGACGGGAGAACTTCACCTCCAGGGGGTACTTTGCTCAGATGCATCCGGGAAAAGGGGGCCTTACCTGGGGAAACGGCTTCAGGCGTGGGGGGGTGGATGAGTGGAGACGGGAGAACTTCACCTCCAGGGGGTACTTTGCTCAGATGCATCCGGGAAAAGGGGGCCTAACCTGGGGAAACGGCTTGAGGCGTGGGGGGGTGGATGAGTGGAGACGGGAGAACTTCACCTCCAGGGGGTACTTTGCTCAGATGCATGCGGGAGACAGTTGTCTGTCAGAGGGCGCTAAGGGGACATTCATCATCCCTTAACACTCACCATCCGAATCTGGGCACCCAACCTACCACAGCACCAAGGCTCACCCTCCCAACAGGTGCACCACACAACCACACAACCTGGCGCACCAGCCGAACCTGGGCACCCAAACTTAAGCAAGTGATTAATATCCTAGCTATGCCGGCTTACAAAAGGTTGATGCCCCTGGTAGTCCAATCACAACTTAAAGTTCCAGACATTCAACTGCCATGCTGTACTTACCTCAGAACCATGCGGGAGACAGGTGCCCAACTCAGGGGATCAGGATAAGGGGCAGGAGTCGATCAGTTGCAGTTATGGAATTTTACATCCATGCTTCAAATATCTCAGAACCATGCGGGAGACAGGTGCCTGACTCAGGTGAACAGAGTAGAGTGACAGGGGTGGATGAGTAGCAATTATGGAATTTTACATCCATGCTGCAAATATCTCAGACTCATGCGGGAGACAGGTGCCTGACTCAGGTGAACAGAGTAAAGTGACAGGGGTGGATAAGTCGCAGTTATGGAATTTTACATCCATGCTGCAAATACCTCAAACTCATGCGGGAGACAGGTGCCTGACTCAGGGGAGTGAAGGCAGGAGTGAGGGGTGGATGAGTGGTGATGGGAGAACTTCACCTCCAGGGGCTACTTTGCTCAGGCACATGCGGGAAAAGGGGGCCTTACCTGGGGAAACGGCTTGAGGCGTGGGGGGGTGGATGAGTGGTGATGGGAGAACTTCACCTCCATGGGGTACCTACCTCCGACGCTTGCCCCAGAAAGTTGTCTGTCAGAGGGCAAAGACCATTACTAAACATGACCCTCTACAGAACCCTGCTCACCATCCGTGCCGGTGCCCCCAAACTTAAGCACGGGCTTAACTCATAGATATGCCGGCTTCAAAAAGGTTGATGCCCCTGGTAGTCCAATCATAAATTGAAGTACCAGAAGTTCAACCGCCATGCTGTACTTACCTCAGAACCATGCGGGAGACAGGTGCCCAACTCAGGGGAGCAGGATAAGGGGCAGGAGTCGATCAGTTGCAGTTATGGAATTTTACATCCATGCTTCAAATATCTCAGAACCATGCGGGAGACAGGTGCCTGACTCAGGTGAACAGAGTAGAGTGACATGGGTGGATGAGTAGCAATTATGGAATTTTACATCCATGCTGCAAATATCTCAGACTCATGCGGGAGACAGGTGCCTGACTCAGGTGAACAGAGTAAAGTGACAGGGGTGGATAAGAACAATATGCAAATTAGGTCGTCACAATTCCTGAACGGCTGCCGCTCTTGTGGAACTGTGATCACGTGGTCAGACTGACCTGAAAAAACAAAAAACGAAAAGTTGATTTTTGAGGGCGAAAATTATTTCATGGTCTCTTGCTGCCATCTTCAGGGCAAAGCGCGCAGGTACAACTGAGCCAATTAGAAAAGTGCCATTTTATTGAAAATAAAGAGAATTTTCACACTTTGGAGAGTTGATTCTTTTATTTCAGATTTAGAGGAACACATTTATACCATTTTCAGCCTTTTTAAACATTATGCAGAGGGCTTCCCAAAGTTCACCAAAGGCGACGTCGCCAAGGTGGTCGGCAACGCTCTCAGCTACTGTGCTGATGCTAACGGATCATGATTAGGGTTATCACCCTGGAGCGCTATTCCGAAATCGGCGGTAGCCGTTGTGGACCGACTTCACATGTGTGTGTATGTGGCGGGCGAGTGCGAGCTAGCGGTTAGCGAGTGCAGGGCTTGCACTCCATTGACTTTTAATGGTGGGACCATAATTTGCGCTAGCTCAGTGGAATTTTGCCCAAATTTTCCCAATTTGGGCAAAATGTTTTAATAAAAATATGGCAAAAATAGGGCGGGTACCTGTTCCCTTTGCCACCTCCGTGAAGTCATTTTCAACTAAAAAGCAACCTTTTTCACATTTTTAATGACTTTTCAAAGTTTTGCCTGAAGTACAGCAGCGCGGCCACCAGGTGACAGTGTTTCGGTTTTCGGTTTTCGGTTTTCGGTTTTCGGTTTTTCGGTTTTTTCGGGGCAAGGTCGCCTTTACAGAATTGGACCGGGGTTATGGAATTTTTCATCCGTGCTGAAAATACCTCAGAACCATGCGGGAGACAAGCGCCCGACTCAGGGGAACAGGATAAGGGACAGGGGCTGATAGGTAGCAGTTATGGAATTTTCATCCATGCTGTAAATGCCTTGGAGACATGCGGGAGAAAGTCCCTTGATCGGGGGGAGCAAGGTAAGGAGTCGAGGGTGGCTTTGTAGCAATTATGGAATTATGATTCATGTGGGCGGGTCTTAACCTATTGGCCTGACTGGAAGCTCGTCAGGTTAGGATGACAGGGATTGGCTGTCATGGGATGAGGTCATCGGACCCCGGACTATATATATAGGCGCGTCACATATCGGCCGTTCAGAGATGAAGAGGAGAGCGGAGGAGATGCCCTCGCATTTTAGTGAGGATGAGCAGGTGTCTGACGAGGGGGCGGTAAGTAGAACTTATGGAATTGGTTCGGGAGAATACATGGAATCCACACTTGCTCATACGTGCTGTTTCCTCAGGCTGGTTCCCCCGACCCGGGCCGCTCTCACAAAGACGACACACGAGGGGCCGGGGCGGGGTCCCAACGTCGGGGTCCCTGGCCCGGGGGGGCTGGTGACCCCGCCCCGGCCTACCCCTGTGGAGAACCCGAAGAGGCCGGCCCGAGCACCCTGCCGCTCAAAAACAGGGGGGTGAGGTGGGCCGACCGACTGGTAGTCCCGGACAGCGAAGAGGTGCAACTGTCATGGCCAGTTCCCGACATGAGTTGCACTAATGTAGGTGATTCACAGGGGAAGGGAAACGGCACGTGGACTCTCTTAATGGACATCAGCAATAACCTCTTCACATTTCTGTGTCCTCAGGGTCGAGGAAGAACACTGTGGTTTCCCGGGGACTTCATGGCCTTGCTCAGGCTCATGTTCCTGGAGGACATCCAGGAGAGGTCCATCTCAAGGCGGAAAATCAGAGAGGTCCTCGCCCAAAACCCACGGTTCCGCCGATTGTGCAACATGTTCGGGCTGTCCATGGACAACATGCAACGTCGACTGCAGACGTTAATGGATGGCTACATGCCACAGACATCCACAGATAAAGACTCACTGTGTGGAATTCGCTGGCTGAGTTAAGGTGTTAATTGATGGTTATGTGTGTTGAAAATGTTCAATAAAGTATTGTTCTGTGAAAATCTCAAACACTCTGTGTTTTCTTCCAGTCTCGGGGAAATATATATGCGGGAGAAGGGTGCTTGATTAGGGGGGGGAGCAAAGTCAGGAGAGGGGGGGTGGACGAGTCGCTATTATGGAGTTTTTCATCCATGCTGCAAAAACCTCAGAACCATGCGGGAGACAGGTGCCTGACTCAGGTGAACAGAGTAAAGTGACAGGGGTGGATGAGTCGCTATTATGGATTTTTACATCCATGCTGCAAATAGCTCAGAACCATGCGGGAGACAGGTGCCTGACTCAGGTGAACAGTATAAGGGACAGGTGTGGATAAGTCGCAGTTATGGAATTTTACATCCATGCTGCAAATATCTCAAACTCATGCGGGAGACAGGTGCCTGACTCAGGGGAGTGAAGGCAGGAGTGAGGGGTGGATGAATGGTGATGGGAGAACTTCACCTCCAGGGGGTACTTTGCTCAGATGCATGCGGGAAAAGGGGGCCTGACCTGGGGAAACGGCTTCAGGCGTTGGTGGGTGGATGAGAGGAGACGGGAGAACTTCACCTCCAGGGGGTACTTATTCAGATGCATGCGGGAAAAGGGGGCCTGACCTGGGGAAACGGCTTGAGGCGAGGGGAGGTGGATGAGTGGAGACGGGAGAACTTCACCTCCAGAGGGTACTTTGTTCAGATGCATGCGGGAAAAGGGGGCCTGACCTGGGGAAACGGCTTGAGGCGTGGGGGGGTGGATGAGTGGAGACGGGAGAACTTCACCTCCAGGGGGTACTTTGCTCAGATGCATGCGGGAAAAGGGGGCCTGACCTGGGGAAACGGCTTGAGGCGTGGGGGGGTGGATGAGTGGAGACGGGAGAACTTCACCTCCAGGGGGTACTTTGCTCAGATGCATGCGGGAAAAGGGGGCCTGACCTGGGGAAACGGCTTGAAGCGTGGGGGGGTGGATGAGTGGAGACGGGAGAACTTCACCTCCAGGGGCTACTTTGCTCAGATGCATCCGGGAAAAGGGGGCCTTACCTGGGGAAACGGCTTGAGGCGTGGGGGGGTGGATGAGTGGAGACGGGAGAACTTCACCTCCAGGGGGTACTTTGTTCAGATGCATGCGGGAAAAGGGGGCCTGACCTGGGGAAACGGCTTGAGGCGAGGGGGGGTGGATGAGTGGAGACGGGAGAACTTCACCTCCAGGGGGTACTTTGCTCAGATGCATGCGGGAAAAGGGGGCCTTACCTGGGGAAGCGGCTTCAGGCGTGGGGGGGTGGATGAGTGGAGATGGGAGAACTTCACCTCCAGGGGGTACTTTGCTCAGATGCATGCGGGAAAAGGGGGCCTTGCATGCGGGAGACAGTTGTCTGTCAGAGGGGGCTAAGGGGACATTCATCATCCCTTAACACTCACCATCCGAACCTGGGCACCCACCCTACCACAGCACAAGGCTCACCATCCCAACAGGTGCACCATCCGAACCTGGGCACCCACCCTACCACAGCCCAAGGCTCATCTTCCCAACAGGTGCACCACACAACCACACAACCTGGCGCACCAGCCGAACCTGGGCACCCAAACTTAAGCAAGTGATTAATATCCTAGCTATGCCGGCTTACAAAAGGTTGATGCCCCTGGTAGTCCAATCACAAGTTAAAGTTCCAGACATTCAACTGCCATGCTGTACTTACCTCAGAACCATGCGGGAGACAGGTGCCCAACTCTGGGGAGCAGGATAAGGGAAAGGAGTCGATCAGTCGCAGTTATGGAATTATACATCCATGCTTCAAATATCTCAGAACCATGCGGGAGACAGGTGCCTGACTCAGGTGAACAGTATAAGGGACAGGTGTGGATGAGTAGCAATTATGGAATTTTACATCCATGCTGCAAATATCTCAGAACCATGCGGGAGACAGGTGCCTGACTCAGGTGAACAGAGTAGAGTGACAGGGGTGGATAAGTAGCAATTATGGAATTTTACATCCATGCTGCAAATACCTCAGAACCATGCGGGAGACAGGTGACCGACTCAGGGGAGTGAAGGCAGGAGTGAGGGGTGGATGAGTGGTGATGGGAGAACTTCACCTCCAGGGGCTACTTTGCTCAGATGCATCCGGGAAAAGGGGGCCTTACCTGGGGAAACGGCTTCAGGCGTGGGGGGGTGGATGAGTGGAGACGGGAGAACTTCACCTCCAGGGGGTACTTTGCTCAGATGCATCCGGGAAAAGGGGGCCTTACCTGGGGAAACGGCTTGAGGCGTGGGGGGGTGGATGAGTGGAGACGGGAGAACTTCACCTCCAGGGGGTACTTTGCTCAGATGCATGCGGGAGACAGTTGTCTGTCAGAGGGCGCTAAGGGGACATTCATCATCCCTTAACACTCACCATCCGAACCTGGGCACCCAACCTACCACAGCACCAAGGCTCACCCTCCCAACAGGTGCACCACACAACCACACAACCTGGCGCACCAGCCGAACCTGGGCACCCAAACTTAAGCAAGTGATTAATATCCTAGCTATGCCGGCTTACAAAAGGTTGATGCCCCTGGTAGTCCAATCACAAGTTAAAGTTCCAGACATTCAACTGCCATGCTGTACTTACCTCAGAACCATGCGGGAGACAGGTGCCCAACTCTGGGGAGCAGGATAAGGGAAAGGAGTCGATCAGTCGCAGTTATGGAATTATACATCCATGCTTCAAATATCTCAGAACCATGCGGGAGACAGGTGCCTGACTCAGGTGAACAGAGTAGAGTGAAAGGGGTGGATGAGTAGCAATTATGGAATTTTACTTCCATGCTGCAAATATCTCAGAATCATGCGGGAGACAGGTACCTGACTCAGGTGAACAGAGTAGAGTGAAAGGGGTGGATGAGTAGCAATTATGGAATTTTACATCCATGCTGCCAATATCTCAGACTCATGCGGGAGACAGGTGCCTGACTCAGGGGAGTGAAGGCAGGAGTGAGGGGTGGATGAGTGGTGATGGGAGAACTTCACCTCCAGGGGGTACTTTGCTCAGATGCATGCGGGAAAAGGGGGCCTTACCTGGGGAAACGGCTTGAAGCGTGGGGGGGTGGATGAGTGGAGACGGGAGAACTTCACCTCCAGGGGGTACTTTGCTCAGATGCATCCGGGAAAAGGGGGCCTTACCTGGGGAAACGGCTTCAGGCGTGGGGGGGTGGATGAGTGGAGACGGGAGAACTTCACCTCCAGGGGGTACTTTGCTCAGATGCATCCGGGAAAAGGGGGCCTAACCTGGGGAAACGGCTTGAGGCGTGGGGGGGTGGATGAGTGGAGACGGGAGAACTTCACCTCCAGGGGGTACTTTGCTCAGATGCATGCGGGAGACAGTTGTCTGTCAGAGGGCGCTAAGGGGACATTCATCATCCCTTAACACTCACCATCCGAATCTGGGCACCCAACCTACCACAGCACCAAGGCTCACCCTCCCAACAGGTGCACCACACAACCACACAACCTGGCGCACCAGCCGAACCTGGGCACCCAAACTTAAGCAAGTGATTAATATCCTAGCTATGCCGGCTTACAAAAGGTTGATGCCCCTGGTAGTCCAATCACAACTTAAAGTTCCAGACATTCAACTGCCATGCTGTACTTACCTCAGAACCATGCGGGAGACAGGTGCCCACCTCAGGGGAGCAGGATAAGGGAAAGGAGTCGATCAGTAGCAGTTATGGAATTTTACATCCATGCTTCAAATATCTCAGAACCATGCGGGAGACAGGTGCCTGACTCAGGTGAACAGAGTAGAGTGACAGGGGTGGATGAGTAGCAGTTATGGAATTTTTCAACCAGGCTGAAAATACCTCAGAACCATGCCGGAGACAAGCGCCCGACTCAGGGGAAAAGGATAAGGGGCATGAGTCGATCAGTAGCAATTATGGAATTCTATCTCCATGCTGCAAGTACCACGGACAACTGCGGGAAACAGACGCTCTTAATCAGGGGGAGGAGCAAAGTAAGGAGTGGGGGGGGGTTAGTTGTTGTATGAGCGTTAACCTAGGATTGGTTGATAGGCAATTACATCACTTCCGGCCCAGGTCAAGGGTATATAAAAATTTACAGACACGGATAGAGGCAGAGACAGAGAGGAGATCTGGTCTGGAGAGATGGCTTTCCTCAACAACAAGACAGGTAAGACGCATATTTGGAATTTTTCGCTTTGCATATGTTCTCATCTAGTTATAAGGGACTTGTAATACAGTTTACCTGGCCTTCATTCTGCAGTGGCGACAGCAATGGAAGTCCTGCCCGCGATGCGGATCGCCATGGACGCGGCAAACGGACGGCCCATCGGAGTGCCCGTCCGCCGCCGAGTGACCATGG
The DNA here is from genome assembly GCF_046127955.1 of Nelusetta ayraudi. Taxonomy (NCBI): domain Eukaryota; kingdom Metazoa; phylum Chordata; class Actinopteri; order Tetraodontiformes; family Monacanthidae; genus Nelusetta; species Nelusetta ayraudi. The sequence goes on along the minus strand of NW_027466310.1, from coordinate 48,783 downwards.
AACCAGGGCAAGTGTGGAGTCTGGAACGAGACAGTCAACTTTTAGACAAGCTGAGTAAATGGATGATAATGATGATGATGATGACAATGACGACGACTTCGTCTCTTCATTTCAGGAACGTTTGCAGATGCACCATCAAGGAACTGTACATCATCCCCGGGATCTGCGCCACGGTTGCACTCGTCTATGTGGCCATTGTCATGGCTCTTCACTATTTCAAGATCATTGATTAAAACTTGTCTCATGACATGAAATCAATAAATATAAGTGAACTCAATAAATAAAGCCTGGTTTATTGCACCTCCAGAGGGTACTTAGCTCAGACGCATGCGGGAGACAGGTGCCCAACTCAGGGGGGCAGGAGTCGATCAGTAGCAGTTATGGAATTTTACATCCATGCTGCAAATAGCTCAGACTCATGCGGGAGACAGGTGCCTGACTCAGGTGAACAGTATAAGGGACAGGTGTGGATAAGTAGCAGTTATGGAATTTTACATCCATGCTGCAAATAGCTCAGACTCATGCGGGAGACAGGTGCCTGACTCAGGTGAACAGAGTAAAGGGACAGGTGTGGATAAGTCGCAGTTATGGAATTTTACATCCATGCTGCAAATACCTCAGACTCATGCGGGAGACAGGTGCCTGACTCAGGTGAACAGAGTAAAGGGACAGGTGTGGATAAGTCGCAGTTATGGAATTTTACATCCATGCTGCAAATACCTCAGAACCATGCGGGAGAAAGTCCCTTGATTGGGGCGAGCAAGGTAAGGAGTCGAGGGTGGCTCGGTAGCAATTATGGAATTTTACATCCATGCTGTAAATGCCTTGGAGACATGCGGAAAAATTAAGCTTGAATCATGCTGTACCTTTCGCTTTCGTGGGCGGGTCTTACCCGCTAAACCGGAAGGGTTAGGGTTAGGGTGACCTGGGATTGGCTGTTGTGTAATGAGGTCATCTGACGTAGACCACACATACATATATAGGCGTGCTTCCCTCCCACCATGTCATTACGTAGAGGGGGAGAGATGGAGGAGTCACACCCTAAGCCTGACGACCCCGGCAGAAAGAAAGGGCCGCGCAGGGTAAGTTCACCGGAGCAACCGGTAGATATACAGCAGGTCCCCATCACCCATGTGCACGTCTCATATTGTGCATGTTGGTTTTTTTGCCTTATGGTTGAAGTGGGCCGACGTCGACAGCGACAGCGACAGCGACAGCGACGACACATTTATGCGAGAACGTTTCCAGGACCTCACCCAGAGCGAGACGGTAAGTAGAATTCCTGGAAGACGACACTGGTTGTTTGAAAAATAAATAAATAAATAAAAAAGTGACGTACCGTTCCCTCAGGCTAGCGATGCCCCCATCACTCCAACGTCTGGGAAAAGGCAGGAGAAGCGCCGTCGCTTGAAGACCGACGAGGATGGTGCTAGCACCCACAGTCCCCCGGCCACGAAGACGGTGGTGAAGAAGAAGAAGAACAAGAACAAGACGCAAAAGAGGGACAAAGAAAGTAGCAGTAAGGACAAGGACTCTGAGAAGAATGTGGCTGAGGTTGAGGTGAAAGAGCCACTCCCCCACTCGATAAAGACGTTTGTAAGTAGAAGAGACACATCATGCAAACTCTCTTTGTAGGCATCAAATAACCTCTTCACATTCTCATGTCTTCAGGGACGACGGAGAATTCTCAAATTCACGCCAGAGTTTCTTGCCATGATCAAGATTCTCTTTCAAAAAGAGATCCAGAATAAGAATATCAAGAAGAAGAGAATAGTAGCCGTCCTGGAGGAGAACCCAGCGTTTAACCAAGTGTGCCAAAAGCTAAACTTATCTGTTGAAAATGTGCGAAACAGAATTCGCATCATGATCAAAGACCAAGAGGTGCAGTGATGCAAATTGTCAATAAAGCTCCGGCTTGTGTGTGTGTGGAAATCTCAAAGACTTTGTGCTTTCTTCCACTCGGGGGCGGTCGTTATTTGGGAATTCCACATCCAGGCGGTACCTACCTCAGAAAGATGCGGGAGACAGGTGCTCGAGTCAGGGGAACAGGGTAAGGGACAGGGGTGGATAAGTAGCAATTATGGAATTTTACATCCATGCTGCAAATACCTCAGAACCATGCGGGAGACAGGTGACCGACTCAGGGGAGTGAAGGCAGGAGTGAGGGGTGGATGAGTGGTGATGGGAGAACTTCACCTCCAGGGGGTACTTTGTTCAGATGCATGCGGGAAAAGGGGGCCTGACCTGGGGAAACGGCTTCAGGCGTGGGGGGGTGGATGAGTGGAGACGGGAGAACTTCACCTCCAGGGGGTACTTTGCTCAGATGCATGCGGGAAAAGGGGGCCTGACCTGGGGAAACGGCTTGAGGCGAGGGGGGGTGGATGAGTGGAGACGGGAGAACTTCACCTCCAGGGGGTACTTTGCTCAGATGCATGCGGGAAAAGGGGGCCTTACCTGGGGAAGCGGCTTCAGGCGTGGGGGGGTGGATGAGTGGAGATGGGAGAACTTCACCTCCAGGGGGTACTTTGCTCAGATGCATGCGGGAAAAGGGGGCCTGACCTGGGGAAACGGCTTGAGGCGTGGGGGGGTGGATGAGTGGAGATGGGAGAACTTCACCTCCAGGTGGTACTTTGCTCAGATGCATGCGGGAAAAGGGGGCCTTACCTGGGGAAACAGCTTCAGGCGTGGGAGGGTGGATGAGTGGAGAAGGGGACATTCATCATCCCTTAACACTCACCAGCCGAACCTGGGCACCCAACCTACCACAGCCCAAGGCTCACCTTCCCAACAGGTGCACCACACAAACACACAACCTGGCGCACCAGCCGAACCTTGGCACCCAAACTTAAGCAAGTGATTAATATCCTAGCTATGCCGGCTGACAAAAGGTTGATGCCCCTGGTAGTCCAATCACAACTTAAAGTTCCAGACATTCAACTGCCATGCTGTACTTACCTCAGAACCATGCGGGAGACAGGTGCCCAACTCAGGGGAGCAGGATAAGGGAAAGGAGTCGATCAGTCGCAGTTATGGATTTTTACATCCATGCTTCAAATATCTCAGAACCATGCGGGAGACAGGTGCCTGACTCAGGTGAACAGAGTAGAGTGACAGGGGTGGATGAGTAGCAATTATGGAATTTTACATCCATGCTGCAAATATCTCAGAATCATGCGGGAGACAGGTGCCTGACTCAGGTGAACAGAGTAAAGTGACAGGGGTGGATAAGTCGCAGTTATGGAATTTTACATCCATGCTGCAAATACCTCAGAACCATGCGGGAGACAGGTGACCGACTCAGGGGAGTGAAGGCAGGAGTGAGGGGTGGATGAGTGGTGATGGGAGAACTTCACCTCCAGGGGCTACTTTGCTCAGATGCATGCGGGAAAAGGGGGCCTTACCTGGGGAAACGGCTTGAGGCGTGGGGGGGTGGATGAGTGGAGACGGGAGAACTTCACCTCCAGGGGCTACTTTGCTCAGATGCATCCGGGAAAAGGGGGCCTTACCTGGGGAAACGGCTTCAGGCGTGGGGGGGTGGATGAGTGGAGACGGGAGAACTTCACCTCCAGGGGCTACTTTGCTCAGATGCATGCGGGAAAAGGGGGCCTTACCTGGGGAAACAGCTTCAGGCGTGGGGGGGTGGATGAGTGGAGAAGGGGACATTCATCATCCCTTAACACTCACCAGCCGAACCTGGGCACCCAACCTACCACAGCCCAAGGCTCACCTTCCCATCAGGTGCACCAGCCGAACCTGGGCACCCACCCTACCACAGCCCAAGGCTCACCTTCCCAACAGGTGCACCACACAAACACACAACCTGGCGCACCAGCCGAACCTGGGCACCCAAACTTAAGCAAGTGATTAATATCCTAGCTATGCCGGCTTACAAAAGGTTTGTGCCCCTGGTAGTCCAATCACAAGTTAAAGTTCCAGACATTCAACTGCCATGCTGTACTTACCTCAGAACCATGCGGGAGACAGGTGCCCAACTCTGGGGAGCAGGATAAGGGGCAGGAGTCGATCAGTCGCAGTTATGGAATTATACATCCATGCTTCAAATATCTCAGAACCATGCGGGAGACAGGTGCCTGACTCAGGTGAACAGAGTAGAGTGAAAGGGGTGGATGAGTAGCAATTATGGAATTTTACTTCCATGCTGCAAATATCTCAGAATCATGCGGGAGACAGGTACCTGACTCAGGTGAACAGAGTAGAGTGAAAGGGGTGGATGAGTAGCAATTATGGAATTTTACATCCATGCTGCCAATATCTCAGACTCATGCGGGAGACAGGTGCCTGACTCAGGGGAGTGAAGGCAGGAGTGAGGGGTGGATGAGTGGTGATGGGAGAACTTCACCTCCAGGGGGTACTTTGTTCAGATGCATGCGGGAAAAGGGGGCCTTACCTGGGGAAACGGCTTGAGGCGTGGGGGGGTGGATGAGTGGAGACGGGAGAACTTCACCTCCAGGGGGTACTTTGCTCAGATGCATGCGGGAAAAGGGGGCCTTGCATGCGGGAGACAGTTGTCTGTCAGAGGGGGCTAAGGGGACATTCATCATCCCTTAACACTCACCATCCGAACCTGGGCACCCACCCTACCACAGCACAAGGCTCACCATCCCAACAGGTGCACCATCCGAACCTGGGCACCCACCCTACCACAGCTCAAGGCTCACCTTCCCAACAGGTGCACCATCTGAACCTGGGCACCCACCCTACCAGAGCACAAGGCTCTCCCTCCCAACAGGTGCACCACAGAAACACACAACCTGGCGCACCAGCCGAACCTGGGCACCCAAACTTAAGCAAGTGATTAATATCCTAGCTATGCCGGCTTACAAAAGGTTGATGCCCCTGGTAGTCCAATCACAACTTAAAGTTCCAGACATTCAACTGCCATGCTGTACTTACCTCAGAACCATGCGGGAGACAGGTGCCCAACTCAGGGGATCAGGATAAGGGGCAGGAGTCGATCAGTTGCAGTTATGGAATTTTACATCCATGCTTCAAATATCTCAGAACCATGCGGGAGACAGGTGCCTGACTCAGGTGAACAGAGTAGAGTGACAGGGGTGGATGAGTAGCAATTATGGAATTTTACATCCATGCTGCAAATATCTCAGACTCATGCGGGAGACAGGTGCCTGACTCAGGTGAACAGAGTAAAGTGACAGGGGTGGATAAGTCGCAGTTATGGAATTTTACATCCATGCTGCAAATACCTCAAACTCATGCGGGAGACAGGTGCCTGACTCAGGGGAGTGAAGGCAGGAGTGAGGGGTGGATGAGTGGTGATGGGAGAACTTCACCTCCAGGGGCTACTTTGCTCAGGCACATGCGGGAAAAGGGGGCCTTACCTGGGGAAACGGCTTGAGGCGTGGGGGGGTGGATGAGTGGTGATGGGAGAACTTCACCTCCATGGGGTACCTACCTCCGACGCTTGCCCCAGAAAGTTGTCTGTCAGAGGGCAAAGACCATTACTAAACATGACCCTCTACAGAACCCTGCTCACCATCCGTGCCGGTGCCCCCAAACTTAAGCACGGGCTTAACTCATAGATATGCCGGCTTCAAAAAGGTTGATGCCCCTGGTAGTCCAATCATAAATTGAAGTACCAGAAGTTCAACCGCCATGCTGTACTTACCTCAGAACCATGCGGGAGACAGGTGCCCAACTCAGGGGAGCAGGATAAGGGGCAGGAGTCGATCAGTTGCAGTTATGGAATTTTACATCCATGCTTCAAATATCTCAGAACCATGCGGGAGACAGGTGCCTGACTCAGGTGAACAGAGTAGAGTGACATGGGTGGATGAGTAGCAATTATGGAATTTTACATCCATGCTGCAAATATCTCAGACTCATGCGGGAGACAGGTGCCTGACTCAGGTGAACAGAGTAAAATGACAGGGGTGGATAAGAACAATATGCAAATTAGGTCGTCACAATTCCTGAACGGCTGCCGCTCTTGTGGAACTGTGATCACGTGGTCAGACTGACCTGAAAAAACAAAAAAAGAAAAGTTGATTTTTGAGGGCGAAAATTATTTCATGGTCTCTTGCTGCCATCTTCAGGGCAAAGCGCGCAGGTACAACTGAGCCAATTAGAAAAGTGCCATTTTATTGAAAATAAAGAGAATTTTCACACTTTGGAGAGTTGATTCTTTTATTTCAGATTTAGAGGAACACATTTATACCATTTTCAGCCTTTTTAAACATTATGCAGAGGGCTTCCCAAAGTTCACCAAAGGCGACGTCGCCAAGGTGGTCGGCAACGCTCTCAGCTACTGTGCTGATGCTAACGGATCATGATTAGGGTTAGGGTTAGGGTTAGGGTTAGGGTTAGGGTTAGGGTTAGGGTTAGGGTTAGGGTTAGGGTAAGGGTTAGGGTTAGGGTTAGGGTTAGGGTTAGGGTTAGGGTTAGGTTTAGGAAAAAAAGGTTCTCCTAAGAGACCTTGTGCACTCTCCGCTACAGAGTGTGCTTAGGGTGGGCCCCCAAGCCCTTAGGTTTTTCCACCACCCTAAGGTGGTGGGGTTTCAAAAAATTACACATCTCTTGTGTTGGATGCGAAAGACAGCGTTCGCGCAACGTTTCGACCTGATATGGTCTTCATCAGGCGCTGGCTGTCTTGGGAGCAGGCTGCCTGATATGGCATTAGCCGCTCAAAAATGGCCCGTGCACTGCTGCACCTCCCTTCCCAAAATTTAAAGCCGAATTAATGTTTTGTGCCGTGAATGGCTTTTTAAACTTTTTCTCTAATTTTTTTCAGGTTGCAGTTTAACGTCGTACCCAGGACGGTGAGGTAAGTGTTCCAATTAGTAATTTAGGTGTCTTTTATGACTTAATTAATTGCTTTTTCCTTTCCAGGGTTCCCGATCCAGGTGAGTAAAGGTAAGTCCTCTTTTCTTCCTTTCTCCTTCCTTTTCCTCTATCCTTTTCTTCTTCCTTCCTTCTTTTCCATCCCCGTCTTCTTCCTCCCTCTTGTTTCCTGTTCTTCCTTTGTTCCTCCTTTGTTCCTCCAGTCTTCCTTTCTCCTCTTCCGCTCGACTATCCACTGTCTCTCTCGGTTCCATCTTCTGTATCCAATAGGGGTTAAGTTGAGGATCAACGACAAAGCAGAGGGTAGGATCAGGAATTAAATACGGGATAGATCTGGGGTTAAGGGAATAATTATAGTGGATAGACACAGACAGGGGTTAGGCTTAGACGTTTTAAAGGGGTTATGGTTAGGTTTAGGGTTAGGATAGGGTTAGGGCTACGTCCAAATTAGTGGGTTCAGTTTAGGCGTCCATCGAATTGGTTAAGTTTAGGCGGGAATTCCAAATTGGTTAGGTTTAGGCGTGTCCCTCGAATGGGTTAGGTTTAGTATAGGGGCTTAGGGTTAGGTGTAAAGGTCCAATTAGGGGATAAAAGCAGGCAATAAGGGGCTCGAGGGCTAGGGGACCACATCCCTTCACAACACCCTCCGGGACCTGGCAGGGTAGGTTTAGGAAAAAAAGGTTCTCCTAAGAGACCTTGTGCACTCTCCGCTACAGAGTGTGCTTAGGGTGGGCCCCCAAGCCCTTAGGTTTTTCCACCACCCTAAGGTGGTGGGGTTTCAAAAAATTACACATCTCTTGTGTTGGATGCGAAAGACAGCGTTCGCGCAACGTTTCGACCTGATATGGTCTTCATCAGGCGCTGGCTGTCTTGGGAGCAGGCTGCCTGATATGGCATTAGCCGCTCAAAAATGGCCCGTGCACTGCTGCACCTCCCTTCCCAAAATTTAAAGCCGAATTAATGTTTTGTGCCGTGAATGGCTTTTTAAACTTTTTCTCTAATTTTTTTCAGGTTGCAGTTTAACGTCGTACCCAGGACGGTGAGGTAAGTGTTCCAATTAGTAATTTAGGTGTCTTTTATGACTTAATTAATTGCTTTTTCCTTTCCAGGGTTCCCGATCCAGGTGAGTAAAGGTAAGTCCTCTTTTCTTCCTTTCTCCTTCCTTTTCCTCTATCCTTTTCTTCTTCCTTCCTTCTTTTCCATCCCCGTCTTCTTCCTCCCTCTTGTTTCCTGTTCTTCCTTTGTTCCTCCTTTGTTCCTCCAGTCTTCCTTTCTCCTCTTCCGCTCGACTATCCACTGTCTCTCTCGGTTCCATCTTCTGTATCCAATAGGGGTTAAGTTGAGGATCAACGACAAAGCAGAGGGTAGGATCAGGAATTAAATACGGGATAGATCTGGGGTTAAGGGAATAATTATAGTGGATAGACACAGACAGGGGTTAGGCTTAGACGTTTTAAAGGGGTTATGGTTAGGTTTAGGGTTAGGATAGGGTTAGGGCTACGTCCAAATTAGTGGGTTCAGTTTAGGCGTCCATCGAATTGGTTAAGTTTAGGCGGGAATTCCAAATTGGTTAGGTTTAGGCGTGTCCCTCGAATGGGTTAGGTTTAGTATAGGGGCTTAGGGTTAGGTGTAAAGGTCCAATTAGGGGATAAAAGCAGGCAATAAGGGGCTCGAGGGCTAGGGGACCACATCCCTTCACAACACCCTCCGGGACCTGGCAGGGTAGGTTTAGGAAAAAAAGGTTCTCCTAAGAGACCTTGTGCACTCTCCGCTACAGAGTGTGCTTAGGGTGGGCCCCCAAGCCCTTAGGTTTTTCCACCACCCTAAGGTGGTGGGGTTTCAAAAAATTACACATCTCTTGTGTTGGATGCGAAAGACAGCGTTCGCGCAACGTTTCGACCTGATATGGTCTTCATCAGGCGCTGGCTGTCTTGGGAGCAGGCTGCCTGATATGGCATTAGCCGCTCAAAAATGGCCCGTGCACTGCTGCACCTCCCTTCCCAAAATTTAAAGCCGAATTAATGTTTTGTGCCGTGAATGGCTTTTTAAACTTTTTCTCTAATTTTTTTCAGGTTGCAGTTTAACGTCGTACCCAGGACGGTGAGGTAAGTGTTCCAATTAGTAATTTAGGTGTCTTTTATGACTTAATTAATTGCTTTTTCCTTTCCAGGGTTCCCGATCCAGGTGAGTAAAGGTAAGTCCTCTTTTCTTCCTTTCTCCTTCCTTTTCCTCTATCCTTTTCTTCTTCCTTCCTTCTTTTCCATCCCCGTCTTCTTCCTCCCTCTTGTTTCCTGTTCTTCCTTTGTTCCTCCTTTGTTCCTCCAGTCTTCCTTTCTCCTCTTCCGCTCGACTATCCACTGTCTCTCTCGGTTCCATCTTCTGTATCCAATAGGGGTTAAGTTGAGGATCAACGACAAAGCAGAGGGTAGGATCAGGAATTAAATACGGGATAGATCTGGGGTTAAGGGAATAATTATAGTGGATAGACACAGACAGGGGTTAGGCTTAGACGTTTTAAAGGGGTTATGGTTAGGTTTAGGGTTAGGATAGGGTTAGGGCTACGTCCAAATTAGTGGGTTCAGTTTAGGCGTCCATCGAATTGGTTAAGTTTAGGCGGGAATTCCAAATTGGTTAGGTTTAGGCGTGTCCCTCGAATGGGTTAGGTTTAGTATAGGGGCTTAGGGTTAGGTGTAAAGGTCCAATTAGGGGATAAAAGCAGGCAATAAGGGGCTCGAGGGCTAGGGGACCACATCCCTTCACAACACCCTCCGGGACCTGGCAGGGTAGGTTTAGGAAAAAAAGGTTCTCCTAAGAGACCTTGTGCACTCTCCGCTACAGAGTGTGCTTAGGGTGGGCCCCCAAGCCCTTAGGTTTTTCCACCACCCTAAGGTGGTGGGGTTTCAAAAAATTACACATCTCTTGTGTTGGATGCGAAAGACAGCGTTCGCGCAACGTTTCGACCTGATATGGTCTTCATCAGGCGCTGGCTGTCTTGGGAGCAGGCTGCCTGATATGGCATTAGCCGCTCAAAAATGGCCCGTGCACTGCTGCACCTCCCTTCCCAAAATTTAAAGCCGAATTAATGTTTTGTGCCGTGAATGGCTTTTTAAACTTTTTCTCTAATTTTTTTCAGGTTGCAGTTTAACGTCGTACCCAGGACGGTGAGGTAAGTGTTCCAATTAGTAATTTAGGTGTCTTTTATGACTTAATTAATTGCTTTTTCCTTTCCAGGGTTCCCGATCCAGGTGAGTAAAGGTAAGTCCTCTTTTCTTCCTTTCTCCTTCCTTTTCCTCTATCCTTTTCTTCTTCCTTCCTTCTTTTCCATCCCCGTCTTCTTCCTCCCTCTTGTTTCCTGTTCTTCCTTTGTTCCTCCTTTGTTCCTCCAGTCTTCCTTTCTCCTCTTCCGCTCGACTATCCACTGTCTCTCTCGGTTCCATCTTCTGTATCCAATAGGGGTTAAGTTGAGGATCAACGACAAAGCAGAGGGTAGGATCAGGAATTAAATACGGGATAGATCTGGGGTTAAGGGAATAATTATAGTGGATAGACACAGACAGGGGTTAGGCTTAGACGTTTTAAAGGGGTTATGGTTAGGTTTAGGGTTAGGATAGGGTTAGGGCTACGTCCAAATTAGTGGGTTCAGTTTAGGCGTCCATCGAATTGGTTAAGTTTAGGCGGGAATTCCAAATTGGTTAGGTTTAGGCGTGTCCCTCGAATGGGTTAGGTTTAGTATAGGGGCTTAGGGTTAGGTGTAAAGGTCCAATTAGGGGATAAAAGCAGGCAATAAGGGGCTCGAGGGCTAGGGGACCACATCCCTTCACAACACCCTCCGGGACCTGGCAGGGTAGGTTTAGGGTTAGGGTTAGGGTTAGGGTTAGGGTTAGGGTTATCACCCTGGAGCGCTATTCCGAAATCGGCGGTAGCCGTTGTGGACCGACTTCACATGTGTGTGTATGTGGCGGGCGAGTGCGAGCTAGCGGTTAGCGAGTGCAGGGCTTGCACTCCATTGACTTTTAATGGTGGGACCATAATTTGCGCTAGCTCAGTGGAATTTTGCCCAAATTTTCCCAATTTGGGCAAAATGTTTTAATAAAAATATGGCAAAAATAGGGCGGGTACCTGTTCCCTTTGCCACCTCCGTGAAGTCATTTTCAACTAAAAAGCAACCTTTTTCACATTTTTAATGACTTTTCAAAGTTTTGCCTGAAGTACAGCAGCGCGGCCACCAGGTGACAGTGTTTCGGTTTTCGGTTTTCGGTTTTCGGTTTTTCGGTTTTTTTTGGGCAAGGTCGCCTTTACAGAATTGGACCGGGGTTATGGAATTTTTCATCCGTGCTGAAAATACCTCAGAACCATGCGGGAAGACAAGCGCCCGACTCAGGGGAACAGGATAAGGGGCGTGAGTCGATCAGTAGCCATTATGGAATTCTCTCTCCATGCTGCAAATTCCTCAGAGCCATGCGGGAAGGGAGTGCCTGACTTGTGGGGAACGACTTCATGGTTCAGGCCGATGGCCGAATTGTTAACCTCAACAGGGTATCCAGCTCAGACGCATGCGAGACGGGAGTTCCTGACTGGTGGGGAACGACTTTATGGTTCAGGCTGATGTCAGTGTTGTTAACCTCAACAGGGTATTCAGCTCAGACGCATGCGAGACGGGAGTTCCTGACTGGTGGGGAACGACTTTATGGTCCAGGCTGATGTCAGTGTTGTTAACCTCAACAGGGTATTCAGCTCAGACGCATGAGGCAAAGGAATGCCTGACTGGGGGGAACAACTTCATTGTTCAGGCTGATGGCCGAGTCGTTAACCTCAACAGGGTACTCAGCTCAGAGGCATGAGGCAAAGGAATGCCTGACTGGGGGGGGCAGGGTGCATGAATCGATCAGTAGCAGTTATGGATTTTTTTCTTCCAGGCTGAAAATACCCCAGAACCATGCCGGAGACAAGCGCCCAACTCAGGGGAACAGGGTAAAGGACAGTGGTGGATAAGTAGACATTATGGAATTCTATCTCCATGCTGCACATACCTCTGAGCCGTGCAGGAAAGGAATGCCTGACTGGTGGGGAACGACTTCATTGTTCCGGCTGATGGCCGAGTCGTTAACCTCAACAGGGTACTCACCTCAGAGGCATGAGGCAAAGGAATGCCTGACTGGGGGGGGGCAGGGTGCATGAATCGATCAGTAGCAGTTATGGATTTTTTTCTTCCAGGCTGAAAATATCCCAGAACCATGCCGGAGACAAGCGCCCAACTCAGGGGAACAGGGTAAAGGACAGTGGTGGATAAGTAGACATTATGGAATTCTATCTACATGCTGCACATACCTCTGAGCCGTGCAGGAAAGGAATGCCTGACTGGTGGGGAACGACTTCATTGTTCCGGCTGATGGCCGAGTCGTTAACCTCAACAGGGTACTCACCTCAGAGGCATGAGGCAAAGGAATGCCTGACTGGGGGGGGGCAGGGTGCATGAATCGATCAGTAGCAGTTATGGATTTTTTTCTTCCAGGCTGAAAATATCCCAGAACCATGCCGGAGACAAGCGCCCAACTCAGGGGAACAGGGTAAAGGACAGTGGTGGATAAGTAGACATTATGGAATTCTATCTACATGCTGCACATACCTCTGAGCCGTGCAGGAAAGGAATGCCTGACTGGTGGGGAACGACTTCATTGTTCCGGCTGATGGCCGAGTCGTTAACCTCAACAGGGTACTCACCTCAGAGGCATGAGGCAAAGGAATGCCTGACTGGGGGGAACAGTTATGGAATTTTTCTTCCAGGCTGAACATACCTCAGAACCATGCCGGAGACAAGCGCCCAACTCAGGGGAACAGGGTAAAGGACAGTGGTGGATAAGTAGACATTATGGAATTCTATCTCCATGCTGCACATACCTCTGAGCCGTGCAGGAAAGGAATGCCTGACTGGTGGGGAACGACTTCATTGTTCCGGCTGATGGCCGAGTCGTTAACCTCAACAGGGTACTCAGCTCAGAGACATGAGGCAAAGGAATGCCTGACTGGGGGGACAGGGTGCATGAATCGATCAGTAGCAGTTATGGATTTTTTCTTCCAGGCTGAAAATACCCCAGAACCATGCCGGAGACAAGCGCCCAACTCAGGGGAACAGGGTAAAGGACAGTGGTGAATAAGTAGACATTATGGAATTCTATCTCCATGCTGCACATACCTCTGAGCCGTGCAGGAAAGGAATGCCTGACTGGTGGGGAACGACTTCATTGTTCCGGCTGATGGCCGAGTCGTTAACCTCAACAGGGTACTCAGCTCAGAGGCATGAGGCAAAGGAATGCCTGACTGGGGGGACAGGGTGCATGAATCGATCAGTAGCAGTTATGGATTTTTTCTTCCAGGCTGAAAATACCCCAGAACCATGCCGGAGACAAGCACCCAACTCAGGGGAACAGGGTAAAGGACAGTGGTGAATAAGTAGACATTATGGAATTCTATCTCCATGCTGCACATACCTCTGAGCCGTGCAGGAAAGGAATGCCTGACTGGTGGGGAACGACTTCATTGTTCAGGCTGATGGCCGAGTCGTTAACCTCAACAGGGTAGCATGAGGCAAAGGAGTGCCTGACTGGGGGGAACAGGGTGCATGAATTGATCAGTAGCAGTTATGGATTTTTTCTTCCAGGCTGAAAATACCCCAGAACCATGCCGGAGACAAGCGCCCAACTCAGGGGAACAGGGTAAAGGACAGTGGTGAATAAGTAGACATTATGGAATTCTATCTCCATGCTGCACATACCTCTGAGCCGTGCAGGAAAGGAATGCCTGACTGGTGGGGAACGACTTCATTGTTCCGGCTGATGGCCGAGTCGTTAACCTCAAGAGGGTAGCATGAGGCAAAGGAGTGCCTGACTGGGGGGAACAGGGTGCATGAATTGATCAGTAGCAGTTATGGATTTTTTCTTCCAGGCTGAAAATACCCCAGAACCATGCCGGAGACAAGCGCCCAACTCAGGGGAACAGGGTAAAGGACAGTGGTGAATAAGTAGACATTATGGAATTCTATCTCCATGCTGCACATACCTCTGAGCCGTGCAGGAAAGGAATGCCTGACTGGTGGGGAACGACTTCATTGTTCCGGCTGATGGCCGAGTCGTTAACCTCAAGAGGGTAGCATGAGGCAAAGGAGTGCCTGACTGGGGGGAAACAGGGTGCATGAATTGATCAGTAGCAGTTATGGATTTTTTCCTTCCAGGCTGAAAATACCCCAGAACCATGCCGGAGACAAGCGCCCAACTCAGGGGAACAGGATAAGGGGCATGAGTCGATCAGTAGCAATTATGGAATTCTATCTCCATGCTGCAAGTACCACGGACAACTGCGGGAAACAGACGCTCTTAATCAGGGGGAGGAGCAAAGTAAGGAGTGGGGGGGGGGTTTAGTTGTTGTATGAGCGTTAACCTAGGATTGGTTGATAGGCAATTACATCACTTCCGGCCCAGGTCAAGGGTATATAAAAATTTACAGACACGGATAGAGGCAGAGACAGAGAGGAGATCTGGTCTGGAGAGATGGCTTGCCTCAACAACAACAACACAGGTAAGACGCATATTTGGAATTTTGGAATATGTTCCCGTCTAGTTATGAGGGACTTGTAATACAGTTTACCTGGCCTTCATTCTGCAGTGGCGACAGCAATGGAAGTCCCGCCCGCGATGTGGATCGCCATGGACGCGGCAAACGAACGGGCCATCGGAGTGCCCGTCCGCCGCCGAGTGACCATGGAACCAGGGCAAGTGTGGAGTCTGGAACGAGACAGTCAACTTTTAGACAAGCTGAGTAAATGGATGATGATGATGATGATGATGATGATGATGATGAAGATGATGACAATGACGACGACGTCGTCTCTTCATTTCAGGTACGTTTGCAGATGCACCATCAAGGAGCTGTACATCATCCCCGGGATCTGCGCCACGGTTGCACTCGTCTATGTGGCCATTGTCATGGCTCTTCACTATTTCAAGATCATTGATTAAAACTTGTCTCATGACATGAAATTAAATGAAATCAATAAATAGAAATGAACTCAATAAATAAAGCCTGGTTTATTGCACCTCCAGAGGGTACTTAGCTCAGACGCATGCGGGAGACAGGTGCCTGACAGGAGGGAGCAGGATAAGGGCTGGGGGCGGGGGCGCGGGGGGGTGGGGGGGGGTGGGGGGGGGATGAGTGGTGATGGGAGAACTTCACCATGCATGTGGGAGACAGGTGCACGACTCAGGGGAACAGAGTAGAGTGACAGGGGTGGATGAGTAGCAATTATGGAATTTTACATCCATGCTGCAAATAGCTCAGAACCATGCGGGAGACAGGTGCCTGACTCAGGTGAACAGAGTAGAGTGACAGGGGTGGATGAGTAGCAATTATGGAATTTTACATCCATGCTGCAAATAGCTCAGAACCATGCGGGAGACAGGTGCCTGACTCAGGTGAACAGTGTAAGGGACAGGTGTGGATGAGTTGCAATTATTGAATTTTACATCCATGCTGCAAATAGCTCAGACTCATGCGGGAGACAGGTGCCTGACTCAGGGGAGTGAAGGCAGGAGTGAGGGGTGGATGAGTGGTGATGGGAGAATTTCACCTCCAGCGGCTACTTTGCTCAGATGCATGCGGGAAAGGGGGGCCTTACCTGGGGAAACAGCTTGAGGCGTGGGGGGGGGTGCATGAGTCCAGCGGCTGCTTTGCTCAGATGCATGCTGCAATAGGGGGCCTTACCTGGGGAAACGGCTTGAGGCGTGGGGGGGTGCATGAGTCCAGCGGCTGCTTTGCTCAGATGCACGCTGCAATAGGGGGCCTTACCTGGGGAAACAGCTTGAGGCGTGGGGGGGTGCATGAGTCCAGCGGCTGCTTTGCTCAGATGCACGCTGCAATAGGGGGCCTTACCTGGGGAAACAGCTTGAGGCGTGGGGGGGTGCATGAGTCCAGCGGCTGCTTTGCTCAGATGCACGCTGCAATAGGGCGCCTTACCTGGGGAAACAGCTTGAGGCGAGGGGGGGTGCATGAGTGGTGATGGGAGAACTTCACCTCCAGCGGCTACTTTGCTCAGATGCATGCGGGAGACAGGTGCCTGACAGGAGGGAGCAGGATAAGGGCTGGGGGCGGGGGGGGGGGGGGGGGGGGGAGAGGGGGGATGAGTGGTGATGGGAGAACTTCACCATGCATGCGGGAGACAGGTGCACGACTCAGGTGAACAGAGTAGAGTGACAGGGGTGGATGAGTAGCAATTATGGAATTTTACATCCATGCTGCAAATAGCTCAGAACCATGCGGGAGACAGGTGCCTGACTCAGGTGAACAGAGTAGAGTGACAGGGGTGGATGAGTAGCAATTATGGAATTTTACATCCATGCTGCAAATAGCTCAGAACCATGCGGGAGACAGGTGCCTGACTCAGGTGAACAGAGTAGAGTGACAGGGGTGGATGAGTAGCAATTATGGAATTTTACATCCATGCTGCAAATAGCTCAGAACCATGCGGGAGACAGTTGTCTGTCAGAGCGGGCTAAGGGGACATTCATCATCCCTTAACACTCACCATCCGGACCTGGGCACCCACCCTACAACAGCACAAAGCTCACCTTCCCAACAGGTGCACCACACAACCACACAACCAGGCGCACCAGCCGAACCTGGGCACCCAAACTTAAGCAAGTGATTAATATCCTAGCTATGCCGGCTTACAAAAGGTTTGTGCCCCTGGTAGTCCAATCACAAGTTAAAGTTCCAGAAGTTCAACCGCCATGCTGTACTTCCCTCAGAACCATGCGGGAGACAGGTGCCCAACTCAGGGGAGCAGGATAAGGGGCAGGAGGCGATCAGTAGCAGTTATGGAATTTTACATATATGCTGAAAATACCTCAGAACCATACGGGAGACAGGTGCCCGACTCAGGGGAGCAGGATAAGGGACAGGGGCTGATAGGTTGCAGTTATGGAAGTTTGATTCATGTGGGCGGGTCTTAACCTATTGGCCTGACTGGAAGCTTGTCAGGTTAGGATGACAGGGATTGGCTGTCATGTGATGAGGTCATCGGACCCCGGACTATATATATAGGCGCGTCACATATGGGCCGTTCAGAGATGGAGAGGAGAGCGGAGGAGATGCCCACGCATATTAGTGAGGATGAGCAGGTGTCTGACGAGCAGGCGGTAAGTAGAACTTATGGAATTGGTTCGGGAGAATATATGGATATATATTTGCTCATACGTGCTGTTTCCTCAGGCTGGTGCCCCCGACCCAGGCCGCTCTCACGGAGACGACACACGAGGGGCCGGGGCGGGGGCACCAGCTGGTGCCCCCGCCCCGGCCTACCCCTGTGGAGAACCCGAAGAGGCCGGCCCGAGCCCACGGACTTGTGCCCCCGCACCAGGCCACTGTTGCGGAGACAGCCAAGAGGCCGACAGCGGAGAGGTGCAACTGTCACGGCCAGTTCCCGACATGTGTTGCACTAATGTAGGTGATTCACAGGGGAAGGGAAACGGCACGTGGACTCTCTTAATGGACATCAGCAATAACCTCTTCACATTTCTGTGTCCTCAGGGTCGACGAAGAACACTGTGGTTTCCCGGGGACTTCATGGCCTTGCTCAGGCTCATGTTCCTGGAGGACATCCAGGAGAGGTCCATCTCAAGGCGGAGAATCAGAGAGGTCCTCGCCCAAAACCCACGGTTCCGCCGATTGTGCAACATGATTGGGCTGTCCATGGACAACATGCAACGTCGAGTGCAGATGTTGATTGATGGCTACATGCCATAGACATCCAGATAAAGGCTCACTGTGTGGAATTCGCTGGCCGAGTTCAGGTGTTAATTGATGGTTATGTGTGTTCAATAAAGTATTGTTCTGTGAAAATTTCAAACACTCTGTGTTTTCTTCCAGTCTCGGGGAAATATATGCGGGAGAAGGGTGCTTGATTAGGGGGGGTGGGGGGAAGCAAAGTCAGGAGAGGGGGGGTGGATGAGTCGCAGTTATGGAATTTTTCATCCATGCTGCAAATAGCTCAGACTCATGCGGGAGACAGGTGCCTGACTCAGGTGAACAGTATATGGGACAGGTGTGGATAAGTAGCAGTTATGGAATTTTACATCCATGCTGCAAATAGCTCAGAACCATGCGGGAGACAGGTGCCTGACTCAGGTGAACAGAGTAAAGTGACAGGTGTGGATAAGTTGCAGTTATGGAATTTTACATCCATGCTGCAAATAGCTCAGAACCATGCGGGAGACAGGTGCCTGACTCAGGTGAACAGAGTAAAGTGACAGGGGTGGATAAGTAGCAGTTATGGAATTTTACATCCATGCTGCAAATATCTCAGAACCATGCGGGAGACAGGTGCCTGACTCAGGGGAGTGAAGGCAGGAGTGAGGGGCGGATGAGTGGTGATGGGAGAACTTCACCTCCAGCGGCTACTTTGCTCAGGCGCATGCTGCAATAGGGGGCCTTACCTGGGGAAACGGCTTGAGGCGTGGGGGGGTGCATGAGTGGTGATGGGAGAACTTCACCTCCAGCGGCTACTTTGCTCATATGCATGCGGGAAAGGGGGGCCTTACCTGGGGAAACGGCTTGAGGCGTGGGGGGGTGCATGAGTGGTGATGGGAGAACTTCACCTCCAGCGGCTACTTTGCTCATATGCATGCGGGAAAGGGGGGCCTTACCTGGGGAAACAGCTTGAGGCGTGGGGGGGTGCATGAGTCCAGCGGCTACTTTGCTCAGATGCATGCGGGAAAAGGGGGCCTTACCTGGGGAAACAGCTTGAGGCGTGGGGGGGTGCATGAGTGGTGATGGGAGAACTTCACCTCCAGCGGCTACTTTGCTCATATGCATGCGGGAAAGGGGGGCCTTACCTGGGGAAACGGCTTGAGGCGAGGGGGGGTGCATGAGTGGTGATGGGAGAACTTCACCTCCAGCGGCTACTTTGCTCAGATGCATGCGGGAGACAGGTGCACGACTCAGGGGAACAGGATAAGGGGCGTGAGTCGATCAGTAGCAGTTATGGAATTTTTCAACCAGGCTGCAAATATCTCAGAACCATGCGGGAGACAGGTGCCTGACTCAGGTGAACAGAGTAAAGTGACAGGTGTGGATAAGTAGCAATTATGGAATTTTACATCCATGCTGCAAATAGCTCAGAACCATGCGGGAGGCAGGTGCCTGACTCAGGTGAACAGAGTAAAGTGACAGGGGTGGATAAGTAGCAGTTATGGAATTTTACATCCATGCTGCAAATATCTCAGAACCATGCGGGAGACAGGTGCCTGACTCAGGGGAGTGAAGGCAGGAGTGAGGGGCGGATGAGTGGTGATGGGAGAACTTCACCTCCAGCGGCTACTTTGCTCAGGCGCATGCTGCAATAGGGGGCCTTACCTGGGGAAACGGCTTGAGGCGTGGGGGGGTGCATGAGTGGTGATGGGAGAACTTCACCTCCAGCGGCTACTTTGCTCATATGCATGCGGGAAAGGGGGGCCTTACCTGGGGAAACGGCTTGAGGCGTGGGGGGGTGCATGAGTCCAGCGGCTACTTTGCTCAGATGCATGCGGGAAAAGGGGGCCTTACCTGGGGAAACAGCTTGAGGCGTGGGGGGGTGCATGAGTGGTGATGGGAGAACTTCACCTCCAGCGGCTACTTTGCTCAGATGCATGCGGGAAAGGGGGGCCTTACCTGGGGAAACAGCTTGAGGCGAGGGGGGGTGCATGAGTGGTGATGGGAGAACTTCACCTCCAGCGGCTACTTTGCTCAGATGCATGCGGGAGACAGGTGCACGACTCAGGGGAACAGGATAAGGGGCGTGAGTCGATCAGTAGCAGTTATGGAATTTTTCAACCAGGCTGCAAATATCTCAGAACCATGCGGGAGACAGGTGCCTGACTCAGGTGAACAGAGTAGAGTGACAGGGGTGGATGAGTAGCAATTATGGAATTTTACATCCATGCTGCAAATAGCTCAGAACCATGCGGGAGACAGGTGCCTGACTCAGGGGAGTGAAGGCAGGAGTGAGGGGTGCATGAGTGGTGATGGGAGAACTTCACCTCCAGCGGCTACTTTGCTCAGATGCATGCGGGAAAGGGGGGCCTTACCTGGGGAAACAGCTTGAGGCGAGGGGGGGTGCATGAGTGGTGATGGGAGAACTTCACCTCCAGCGGCTACTTTGCTCAGATGCATGCGGGAAAGGGGGGCCTTACCTGGGGAAACGGCTTGAGGCGAGGGGGGGTGCATGAGTGGTGATGGGAGAACTTCACCTCCAGCGGCTACTTTGCTCAGATGCATGCGGGAGACAGGTGCCTGACAGGAGGGAGCAGGATAAGGGCTGGGGGCGGGGGGCGGGGGGCCGGGGGGGGGGGGGGGGATGAGTGGTGATGGGAGAACTTCACCATGCATGCGGGAGACAGGTGCACGACTCAGGGGAACAGAGTAGAATGACAGGGGTGGATGAGTAGCAATTATGGAATTTTACATCCATGCTGCAAATAGCTCAGAACCATGCGGGAGACAGGTGCCTGACTCAGGGGAACAGAGTAGAGTGACAGGGGTGGATGAGTAGCAATTATGGAATTTTACATCCATGCTGCAAATAGCTCAGAACCATGCGGGAGACAGGTGCCTGACTCAGGTGAACAGTGTAAGGGACAGGTGTGGATGAGTTGCAATTATTGAATTTTACATCCATGCTGCAAATAGCTCAGACTCATGCGGGAGACAGGTGCCTGACTCAGGGGAGTGAAGGCAGGAGTGAGGGGTGGATGAGTGGTGATGGGAGAATTTCACCTCCAGCGGCTACTTTGCTCAGATGCATGCGGGAAAGGGGGGCCTTACCTGGGGAAACGGCTTGAGGCGTGGGGGGGTGCATGAGTCCAGCGGCTGCTTTGCTCAGATGCACGCTGCAATAGGGGGCCTTACCTGGGGAAACAGCTTGAGGCGTGGGGGGGGTGCATGAGTCCAGCGGCTACTTTGCTCAGATGCATGCTGCAATAGGGCGCCTTACCTGGGGAAACGGCTTGAGGCGAGGGGGGGTGCATGAGTGGTGATGGGAGAACTTCACCTCCAGCGGCTACTTTGCTCAGATGCATGCGGGAAAGGGGGGCCTTACCTGGGGAAACAGCTTGAGGCGTGGGGGGGTGCATGAGTCCAGCGGCTGCTTTGCTCAGATGCACGCTGCAATAGGGGGCCTTACCTGGGGAAACAGCTTGAGGCGTGGGGGGGTGCATGAGTCCAGCGGCTGCTTTGCTCAGATGCACGCTGCAATAGGGGGCCTTACCTGGGGAAACAGCTTGAGGCGTGGGGGGGGTGCATGAGTCCAGCGGCTGCTTTGCTCAGATGCATGCTGCAATAGGGGGCCTTACCTGGGGAAACGGCTTGAGGCGTGGGGGGGTGCATGAGTCCAGCGGCTGCTTTGCTCATATGCATGCGGGAAAGGGGGGCCTTACCTGGGGAAACAGCTTGAGGCGTGGGGGGGTGCATGAGTCCAGCGGCTACTTTGCTCAGATGCATGCTGCAATAGGGGGCCTTACCTGGGGAAACGGCTTGAGGCGAGGGGGGGTGCATGAGTGGTGATGGGAGAACTTCACCTCCAGCGGCTACTTTGCTCATATGCATGCGGGAAAGGGGGGCCTTACCTGGGGAAACGGCTTGAGGCGAGGGGGGGTGCATGAGTGGTGATGGGAGAACTTCACCTCCAGGGGGTACCTACCTCCGACGCTTGCCCCAGAAAGTTGTCTGTCAGAGGGCAAAGACCATTACTAAACATGACCCTCTACAGAACCCTGCTCACCATCCGTGCCGGTGCCCCCAAACTTAAGCACGGGCTTAACTCATAGATATGCCGGCTTCAAAAAGGTTGATGCCCCTGGTAGTCCAATCATAAATTGAACTTCCAGAAGTTCAACCGCCATGCTGTACTTCCCTCAGAACCATGCGGGAGACAGGTGCCTGACTCGGGTGAACAGAGTAAAGTGACAGGGGTGGATAAGTAGCAGTTATGGAATTTTACATCCATGCTGCAAATAGCTCAGAACCATGCGGGAGACAGGTGCCTGACTCAGGTGAACAGAGTAGAGTGACAGGGGTGGATGAGTAGCAATTATGGAATTTTACATCCATGCTGCAAATAGCTCAGAACCATGCGGGAGACAGGTGCCTGACTCAGGTGAACAGAGTAAAGTGACAGGTGTGGATAAGTTGCAGTTATGGAATTTTACATCCATGCTGCAAATAGCTCAGAACCATGCGGGAGACAGGTGCCTGACTCAGGTGAACAGAGTAAAGTGACAGGTGTGGATAAGTTGCAGTTATGGAATTTTACATCCATGCTGCAAATAGCTCAGAACCATGCGGGAGGCAGGTGCCTGACTCAGGTGAACAGAGTAGAGTGACAGGGGTGGATGAGTAGCAATTATGGAATTTTACATCCATGCTGCAAATAGCTCAGAACCATGCGGGAGACAGGTGCCTGACTCAGGTGAACAGAGTAAAGTGACAGGTGTGGATAAGTTGCAGTTATGGAATTTTACATCCATGCTGCAAATAGCTCAGAACCATGCGGGAGACAGGTGCCTGACTCAGGTGAACAGAGTAAAGTGACAGGTGTGGATAAGTTGCAGTTATGGAATTTTACATCCATGCTGCAAATAGCTCAGAACCATGCGGGAGGCAGGTGCCTGACTCAGGTGAACAGAGTAAAGTGACAGGGGTGGATAAGTTGCAGTTATGGAATTTTACATCCATGCTGCAAATAGCTCAGACTCATGCGGGAGACAGGTGCCCGACAGGGGGGAGCAGGATAAGGGGGGGGGGGGTGCGTGGATGAGTGGTGACTGGAGAAATTCACCTCCAGAGGGTACTTAGCTCAGATGCTTGTGGGAAAAGACTGCTCAACTGGGGGGACGACTTAAGGTGTGAGGGTGGATGAGTCGTTATTGTGGAATTCGACTCTCAGTGATTGTACTCAAGGATGAACCGTTTGTGCTTAACTCTTTTTTTTTTTATTAAAAAAAACTTTTTGAAAAATAAACTATCAACAACAAGAACAAAATACAAAACACCAAACAAAACACAGCAACCAGAAGAACTTTAAAAAATAATTATTGTCCCAAGTCCGTAGCATTGTCTGTCTCGGGTCCCCGAGTCTGTTTATCAGGGGCAGCCTGTGGGAGCCCGGAGGGGCCGGCGGCCACCTCCCCGTCCTCGGCCCCCTTTTGCTCCACACCGGCCACTTCCTCCGGGCACTCCTGACCAGCCACAAATGGCTTATCCACCCCTTTTTTCTCCTCCACGGACTCGACCTGGTGGTCCTTGTCCACCCGGTCGTCCACCTCCTCCTCCTCCTGGTCGTCGTCCTCCTCCTGGTCGTCCTCCTCCTGGTCGTCCCCCTCCTGGTCGTCCCCCTCCTCCTCCTCCTCCTCCATCTCCAGCTCCTGCTTGGCCGTCTCCTGCTGGCCTTCCCCCTGGGGCTGGTCCTCCTCCTCCTCCTCCTCCTCCTCCTCCTCCTCCTCCTCTTCCTCGCCCTTGCTCTCCGGTTCGACTGATTTTAGAGATAAAATAACTGGGTTAGCCATGCAAGAACAGGCAATGGATATAGCGGTATCATTGCACAATCTTAAACACTTACTTCGAACTCTGGAGGAGTCCACCAGGGACCGGAGGATCTCCAGGCGGTTCCTCCGGCCCTCTTTGGGCGTGAGCCCCTTCCCCACGACGTAGAACTTCTCCGCCGTCCTGGGGTCGTGGCACATAGCCCTGTTGACCTTTTCCCTGGCTTTGTTGTCCAGGGACCTGTAAGCCTGTGGGAGAGTAGGTGAACAGTTACAAGCATGTAAAAAAAAAAGCGCCTGGATGTCACAGGACATGCACGCTCGACGTCACTCACCCAAGTGGAAATGGCGGTGCGGATGTCACACAGCGTGGGGGCCCCTGGCAGACCGCAGCTCTGCCAGGCCCGCGTGAAATAGACCCCCAGTTTTTCCATCTGCTTCCCGGAGCGTGTAAAGAAAAATTGCTGCGGCAATTTTTTGTGCCCCGGGAGGTAAGGCCGCAGTGTAGAAAATTGGACGATGCGGTCCATGGTTGTGTGTGGGATTGCCACCGTTGCTGGACCGAAGGACTGAAGAGTCTTATGGTGCTCGACCTGGGAAGGCAAGAAGCAGAGTAGTGGATAAGTAGAAATTATGGAATTTGACCTCCATGCGGCAAGTATGTCAGAGACGTGCCCAGGAGAGATGCTTGGCTGTGGGGAAGCAAGGTAAGTAGTGGGGGGTGGATTGGTAGCAATTACGGAATTAAAACATCCATGCGGCAAGTTCGTCACAGACGTGCCCAGGAGAGATGCTTGGCTGTGGGGAAGCAAGGTAAGTAGTGTGGGGGGGTTAAACTCACTTGAATGATCGAGGTCTCTTTATGGTGCTCCGCATCCACAACCTCGGTTATGGTCATCCCGACAAAAACAGTTTTCCGGTGGCCTGTTGAGGCCACCATCAGGCCCACCAACAGGCCCACAACCATGGTCTTGGCGGCCATGTCTTTAGGATTCTTGGCAAGGTCCGTCAGGGCCTTGTCCAGGGCCTTGTCCGCCTTTGACATAAAGGCCAAGATGTCGTTGGCTGTGACAAGGTTGGCTGTGGAGAAGAAGACACAGTGATATCAGTTCAACTGAAGCCATCATTTGAGCCTATTTGCATTGACACACACACATGCACGCATGCATGCACGCACGCACGCGCACACACACACACACACACACACACACACACACACACACACACCTGTTTTGTGGCTCTTATAGGCCAACCTCTGCAGGAGGACCTCTGGCGCAAGCCCCTTTCGCCAAGCCGCCAGCTTCCCCAGCACACAGATAATGGACTTCTCTGTCAACCTGACTCTCGGTAAGTTTGCCACCAGCAGGTACTTAAGGAAGGCCTGAATGTCCAGTATGACATGAATTTGGCTGGTCGGTTTCAGGTAACTACGCAGGTCAAAAAGGTACCTGACAAGAATATAAGCTCCGTAAGCATCGATTTTAACGTGGTGAATGATGTTGAGGGGAAACGGCAGAGTTACCTACCGATTCAACGCAACCATGTCACCTACAAAGCGCAACGAACTGTTGATGTCCAAATTTCCTCCTGCCATATGCAGGAGGAACTTGCGGACGTAGGCCTTCCTCTGCCTAATGTTCCTCTTTGACCGGTCTGTCTGGTCTGGCCCTATGAGGTGCGCCTCAAACGCCTCCATCAGGCTGTCTAAACAGAAATGGTACGCCCTCAAAACGAGAGCTGGATGGACACAAAGGTCACCTCAAATGTCAGTGATGCTCACCTAAGTTGGGCTCGGTCATTTGACTGCTGGCGGAGGACCTGCAGCCTTTGGTCGGGACAGCAGGGCTCCTGGACGGTGAGGATGAAGAGGGGGTGGCAGAGGAGGACGAGGAGGACGAGGAGGTGGAGGACGAGGAGGAGGAGGAGGAAGAGGAGGAAGAGGAGGAGGACCTCCGCGTGGCCGGGGCAGACCTGCTGGAGGGCTGGGAGGACCTGCGCTTGCCCGAGGCAGAGGCAGGCCTCCCGGACGGGGAGGAGGAGCTGCCCCTGGCCGGGGCAGGCCTCTTGGAGGGGGCCTGGGAGGACTTGCGCTTGTCCATAACAGGCCGCCTCCTGGACGGCGACGGGGAGGAGGAGCTGCCCCTGGCCGGGGCAGGCCTCTTGGAGGGGGCCTGGGAGGACTTGCGCTTGTCCATAACAGGCCGCCTCCTGGACGGCGACGGGGAGGAGGAGCTGCCCCAGGCCGGGGCAGGCCTCTTGGAGGGGGCCTGGGAGGACTTGCGCTTGTCCATAACAGGCCGCCTCCTGGACGGCGACGGGGAGGAGGAGCTGCCCCTGGCCGGGGCAGGCCTCTTGGAGGGGGCCTGGGAGGACTTGCGCTTGTCCATAACAGGCCGCCTCCTGGACGGCGACGGGGAGGAGGAGCTGCCCCAGGCCGGGGCAGGCCTCTTGGAGGGGGCCTGGGAGGACTTGCGCTTGTCCATAACAGGCCGCCTCCTGGACGGGGAGGTGGAGGAGGAGCTGCCCCTGGGCGGGACAAGCCTCCTGTACGGCGTGGGGATCTTCCTCCTCCTGGCCGGGTCAGGCCCACTTGGACGGGGCAGCAGGAGCAACTTGGAGGTGGAGGGCCTCACCGAGGCCGGGGCGGAGAGCCTCTCCGTGGCCGGGGCAGCCTTCGTAGCTGTGGCGGCGGTGGAGGACTTCTCCGCGGCGGCGGCGGCGGCGGCGGCGGCGGCGGTGGCGGCGGCTGCAGGCCTCAAGGACTTGGTGGTGGCGGCAGACCTCCTGGAGGGGGGGGGTGAGGGCCTCCCTGTGGCCGGGGCAGCAGCGGAGGCCTTCTCCGCGGGGGCGGCGGTGGCAGAAGCCCTCCTGGAGGGGTAGGGGGACCGCAGGAGAAAACGGGCAGTTTTCATGCATTTCTCCGCGGGGGCAGGCCTCTTGGGGGTGGGGGCCGGGGTAGGGGCGGTGGCGGTGGGGGTGGGGGCGGGGGCGGGGGCGGCGGCAGGCCTCTTGGAGGTGGGGGCCGGGGTAGGGGCGGTGGGGGTGGGGGCGGGGGCGGCGGCAGGCCTCTTGGGGGTGGGGGCCGGGGTAGGGGCGGTGGGGGTGGGGGCGGGGGCGGCGGCAGGCCTCTTGGGGGTGGGGGCAGTGGGGGGGGCGGCGGCGGCGGCGGCAGGCCTCTTGGGGGTGGGGGCCTGCTTCTGTGGGCCAGGAGGCCTCCTGGTCGGGGAGCGGGGGCGCTTCTTGCGAGCAAGAGGCGCCCTGGTCGGGGAGGGGGAGGCAGGCCTCCTGGTCGGGGAGGGGGGGCGCTTCTTGCGGGCAAGAGGCGCCCTGGTCGGGGAGGGGGACCTCCGCGTTGCGGCGGCAGGCCTCCCTGTCGGGGAGCGGGGGCGCTTCTTGCGGGCAAGAGGCGCCCTGGTCGGGGAGGGGGACCTCCGCGTTGCGGCGGCAGGCCTCCCGGTCGGGGAGCGGGGGCGCTTCTTGCGGGCAAGAGGCGCCCTGGTCGGGGAGGGGGACCTCCGCGTTGCGGCGGCAGGCCTCCTGGTCGGGGAGCGGGGGCGCTTCTTGCGGGCAAGAGGCGCCCTGGTCGGGGAGGGGGACCTCCGCGTTGGGGCAGAGGAGGTGGAGGAGGTGGAGATTGACCTCCACGTCTCCTTGGCCTTGGGTCGAGGGTGACTGCGCCGGTCCTCTCGACGACCCAGCTGCCTGGCCGTTGACGCCAAAGCCTCAACTACTGCCCCCATGCCTTTCAGCTCCATCCTGACCATAGTCAGGCAGGCCGCCATGTCCTGCCACGTCCGTGGCGGAGGGGGAGCTGACTTCAGCATGGCATGCAGCGTTGCTGAGGTCGGCGCAGGCAGGGGGCTACTGGGGGGAGACTGCTGGGGAGCCGGCGGGGAAGGCTGCTGTGCCCCCCTGTTGTGGAGCTTCTTCAGGCTCTTTTTTATAGCCAATTTTTTGGCCTTGGCCATGAGCTTGGTAATGCTTTCTCCCTGCAATTACAAAACAATTTAGTGAAAAAAGTGGGGGGGAAACAAAAAAAAAAAACAAAAAAAGAAGAAAAAAAAAAAAACAACTTTATACACATAATACATTATTAATGCATTATTAATGAATAAAAAATGATTATTATTATTATTATTATTAATCCTTTTTTTTTTCCTTACTGGTATCTCCCCGTGGCACGCGGTCAAGTGCTTGTCCAGGCGGACATATTTTTTCCTTGAAGAACAGTCCTCCATGGGACACCGAAGTGGCCCCGAAAACCGCAGGCTCTTTTTACTGATGCAGAGCTTCCTCTCCGCAGCGTCCTCCAGGCCGTGGACGTCACGGAGGTGGCGGGAGAGGGAGATATAACGGCCGTGGCACAGAGGGCAGTTCTTCTTGGTCTAGATGCAGGGAAAGATCAGGATGAGTGAGACAGTTTACCCCGGTCAGTGGGATTTACGGAATTGCTGCTTTTAATCCATAATATTGATCATTTTCCTCAAGAGGCGCTTGTGACTATCTTGGGCCTTGACCCTGACAGTGCACGTGACTTACCTTCATCGTTCCAGCTCTGCAAGTGACAATGGGGGTCACCTGCAAAGTACTTATAGGAAGGGAGGCGGGCCCACAGTCGCTCATCAGCCAATACCAGGGGGTCGTGCTTCCAAAAGTACTACACCCAGTTCCAACAAAGTGATCAATGGCCTGGCTTCATTCAAATCGACAGCGACTGATTGGACGGCAGGTCAGGTGACCCGGTCCGCCCCCAAAATATGCAAATTAGGTCAAGTCACAATTCCTGAACGGCTGCCGCTCTTGTGGAACTGTGATCACGTGGTCAGACTGACCTGAAAAAACAAAAAAAGAAAAGTTGATTTTTGAGGGCGAAAATTATTTCATGGTCTCTTGCTGCCATCTTCAGGGCAAAGCACGCAGGTACAACTGAGCCAATTAGAAAAGTGCCATTTTATTAAAAATAAAGAGAATTTTAACACTTTGGAGAGTTGATTCTTTTATTTCAGATTTAGAGGAACGCGTGTATACCATTTTCAGCCTTTTTAAACATTATGCAGAGGGTTTCCCAAAGTTCACCAAAGGCGACGTCGCCAAGGTGGTCGGCAACGCTCTCAGCTACTGTGCTGATGCTAACGGATCATGATTAGGGTTAGGGTAGGGTTAGGGTTAGGGTTAGGGTTAGGGTTAGGGTAAGGGTTAGGGTTAGGTTCAGGAAAAAAGAATTCCCTCCCGAAGGAGAGAACCAGTGCACTCTCCGCTTCAGAATGGGCTGGTGAGGCAGATCTCCCAGCCTTGGGTTCCACCACTCGAAAGTGGTGGAGGGTCAAAAAATTTAAACATAGCTGTTCTTTAGCTAGTCTTAGGAAAGTCGACCGTTGCGCAACGTTTCGGGCTAGTATGCCCTTCATCAGGCGCGGTCGACAGAGTGGGTGGCCTAGTATGGCCTACACCACTTGGGCCCGTGCCCAGCTGCTCCCTCCAGGGTGCAGTTTAACGTCATGCCCAGGACGGAATAGACCCTCACCTTCATCTACTCTATGCCCCTAGTATGGGATTTGCATAGTTTTCCATCCGGTGAGTACTTACGAGGTAAGTAATTCAATTAGTACCTTTTTCTAGGTTTTCTTCCTTTTAGGGTTTTCCGAATTTGACTAATATGTCTTTTTTCTTCCTTTTAGGGGTTCCAGGTAAGTATAAATTGGTAAGTAATTTATTTCTCTAATTATAGGCTTTAATTTGTGACTGATTATGTCTTTTTCTTCCAATTAGGGGTTCCAGGTGATCGATGTTCTTGACAGGTAAGTGTTCTTCTCTTCCTCCCTTGATCCTTTATTCCTCCTGTTCTTCTTCCTTGATCCTCTACTCCACTCCTCTTCTTCTTCTGTCTTATCCATCTTTGGCACTTCTCTTATGCCCTAATAATCCCCCCATCCCCATATGTTCACTTGTATGTGTTTAATAAATGGACTCAACTGTTTCTCAGTGGTCTTTCTTCATCTGCGTTTAAAATGGCTTCACTGTTCGACCTCAGTGGCCCGCAGGAATACTGGCGTGAGTGGCTCAAAAGAATGGATGGACATAGGTCAAAAAGGGTTAGACGTAGGGCAAAGAATAGGACACAGGGTTAGAATAAGGACAGGGATTAAAAAAGTTCACTCCCTCCTCTACCCCCATCCTCTCCACCATCCCGTCCTTCCCTCTTCCCCTTCCCCCATCACTCTTCCCTGGGCCGTCATTCCTTCTCTCACTAAGAGATCAGGTTCAGGCCCAGAGTCAAGATCAGGGTTTATCGGTTTATCGAGGTTAGGGTTAGGGACGGGGCTAGGGTTAGGGATAGGCATCCTGTATAAGGGTTCAGTTTAGGCGTGCCAATTAGGGCTTAAGTTTAGGCGCATACCTCGAAAGGGGTTCAGTTTAGGCGCGTACCTCTAAGGGGTTAAGTTTAGGCGCATACCTCGAATGGTTTTGTTTAGGCGCATACATCGAATTGGTTAGGGTTAGCATAAGGCCTTGGTTTGGGTGTCTAATAGGACTTGGCAGTCAGGGACTTATGGGCTAAAGGGCATGAGAGACCACATCCCGCACACAACCCAGACTGCGGGACCTGGCGGGCTAGGTTCAGGAAAAAAGAATTCCCTCCCGAAGGAGAGAACCAGTGCACTCTCCGCTTCAGAATGGGCTGGTGAGGCAGATCTCCCAGCCTTGGGTTCCACCACTCGAAAGTGGTGGAGGGTCAAAAAATTTAAACATAGCTGTTCTTTAGCTAGTCTTAGGAAAGTCGACCGTTGCGCAACGTTTCGGGCTAGTATGCCCTTCATCAGGCGCGGTCGACAGAGTGGGTGGCCTAGTATGGCCTACACCACTTGGGCCCGTGCCCAGCTGCTCCCTCCAGGGTGCAGTTTAACGTCATGCCCAGGACGGAATAGACCCTCACCTTCATCTACTCTATGCCCCTAGTATGGGATTTGCATAGTTTTCCATCCGGTGAGTACTTACGAGGTAAGTAATTCAATTAGTACCTTTTTCTAGGTTTTCTTCCTTTTAGGGTTTTCCGAATTTGACTAATATGTCTTTTTTCTTCCTTTTAGGGGTTCCAGGTAAGTATAAATTGGTAAGTAATTTATTTCTCTAATTATAGGCTTTAATTTGTGACTGATTATGTCTTTTTCTTCCAATTAGGGGTTCCAGGTGATCGATGTTCTTGACAGGTAAGTGTTCTTCTCTTCCTCCCTTGATCCTTTATTCCTCCTGTTCTTCTTCCTTGATCCTCTACTCCACTCCTCTTCTTCTTCTGTCTTATCCATCTTTGGCACTTCTCTTATGCCCTAATAATCCCCCCATCCCCATATGTTCACTTGTATGTGTTTAATAAATGGACTCAACTGTTTCTCAGTGGTCTTTCTTCATCTGCGTTTAAAATGGCTTCACTGTTCGACCTCAGTGGCCCGCAGGAATACTGGCGTGAGTGGCTCAAAAGAATGGATGGACATAGGTCAAAAAGGGTTAGACGTAGGGCAAAGAATAGGACACAGGGTTAGAATAAGGACAGGGATTAAAAAAGTTCACTCCCTCCTCTACCCCCATCCTCTCCACCATCCCGTCCTTCCCTCTTCCCCTTCCCCCATCACTCTTCCCTGGGCCGTCATTCCTTCTCTCACTAAGAGATCAGGTTCAGGCCCAGAGTCAAGATCAGGGTTTATCGGTTTATCGAGGTTAGGGTTAGGGACGGGGCTAGGGTTAGGGATAGGCATCCTGTATAAGGGTTCAGTTTAGGCGTGCCAATTAGGGCTTAAGTTTAGGCGCATACCTCGAAAGGGGTTCAGTTTAGGCGCGTACCTCTAAGGGGTTAAGTTTAGGCGCATACCTCGAATGGTTTTGTTTAGGCGCATACATCGAATTGGTTAGGGTTAGCATAAGGCCTTGGTTTGGGTGTCTAATAGGACTTGGCAGTCAGGGACTTATGGGCTAAAGGGCATGAGAGACCACATCCCGCACACAACCCAGACTGCGGGACCTGGCGGGCTAGGTTCAGGAAAAAAGAATTCCCTCCCGAAGGAGAGAACCAGTGCACTCTCCGCTTCAGAATGGGCTGGTGAGGCAGATCTCCCAGCCTTGGGTTCCACCACTCGAAAGTGGTGGAGGGTCAAAAAATTTAAACATAGCTGTTCTTTAGCTAGTCTTAGGAAAGTCGACCGTTGCGCAACGTTTCGGGCTAGTATGCCCTTCATCAGGCGCGGTCGACAGAGTGGGTGGCCTAGTATGGCCTACACCACTTGGGCCCGTGCCCAGCTGCTCCCTCCAGGGTGCAGTTTAACGTCATGCCCAGGACGGAATAGACCCTCACCTTCATCTACTCTATGCCCCTAGTATGGGATTTGCATAGTTTTCCATCCGGTGAGTACTTACGAGGTAAGTAATTCAATTAGTACCTTTTTCTAGGTTTTCTTCCTTTTAGGGTTTTCCGAATTTGACTAATATGTCTTTTTTCTTCCTTTTAGGGGTTCCAGGTAAGTATAAATTGGTAAGTAATTTATTTCTCTAATTATAGGCTTTAATTTGTGACTGATTATGTCTTTTTCTTCCAATTAGGGGTTCCAGGTGATCGATGTTCTTGACAGGTAAGTGTTCTTCTCTTCCTCCCTTGATCCTTTATTCCTCCTGTTCTTCTTCCTTGATCCTCTACTCCACTCCTCTTCTTCTTCTGTCTTATCCATCTTTGGCACTTCTCTTATGCCCTAATAATCCCCCCATCCCCATATGTTCACTTGTATGTGTTTAATAAATGGACTCAACTGTTTCTCAGTGGTCTTTCTTCATCTGCGTTTAAAATGGCTTCACTGTTCGACCTCAGTGGCCCGCAGGAATACTGGCGTGAGTGGCTCAAAAGAATGGATGGACATAGGTCAAAAAGGGTTAGACGTAGGGCAAAGAATAGGACACAGGGTTAGAATAAGGACAGGGATTAAAAAAGTTCACTCCCTCCTCTACCCCCATCCTCTCCACCATCCCGTCCTTCCCTCTTCCCCTTCCCCCATCACTCTTCCCTGGGCCGTCATTCCTTCTCTCACTAAGAGATCAGGTTCAGGCCCAGAGTCAAGATCAGGGTTTATCGGTTTATCGAGGTTAGGGTTAGGGACGGGGCTAGGGTTAGGGATAGGCATCCTGTATAAGGGTTCAGTTTAGGCGTGCCAATTAGGGCTTAAGTTTAGGCGCATACCTCGAAAGGGGTTCAGTTTAGGCGCGTACCTCTAAGGGGTTAAGTTTAGGCGCATACCTCGAATGGTTTTGTTTAGGCGCATACATCGAATTGGTTAGGGTTAGCATAAGGCCTTGGTTTGGGTGTCTAATAGGACTTGGCAGTCAGGGACTTATGGGCTAAAGGGCATGAGAGACCACATCCCGCACACAACCCAGACTGCGGGACCTGGCGGGCTAGGTTCAGGAAAAAAGAATTCCCTCCCGAAGGAGAGAACCAGTGCACTCTCCGCTTCAGAATGGGCTGGTGAGGCAGATCTCCCAGCCTTGGGTTCCACCACTCGAAAGTGGTGGAGGGTCAAAAAATTTAAACATAGCTGTTCTTTAGCTAGTCTTAGGAAAGTCGACCGTTGCGCAACGTTTCGGGCTAGTATGCCCTTCATCAGGCGCGGTCGACAGAGTGGGTGGCCTAGTATGGCCTACACCACTTGGGCCCGTGCCCAGCTGCTCCCTCCAGGGTGCAGTTTAACGTCATGCCCAGGACGGAATAGACCCTCACCTTCATCTACTCTATGCCCCTAGTATGGGATTTGCATAGTTTTCCATCCGGTGAGTACTTACGAGGTAAGTAATTCAATTAGTACCTTTTTCTAGGTTTTCTTCCTTTTAGGGTTTTCCGAATTTGACTAATATGTCTTTTTTCTTCCTTTTAGGGGTTCCAGGTAAGTATAAATTGGTAAGTAATTTATTTCTCTAATTATAGGCTTTAATTTGTGACTGATTATGTCTTTTTCTTCCAATTAGGGGTTCCAGGTGATCGATGTTCTTGACAGGTAAGTGTTCTTCTCTTCCTCCCTTGATCCTTTATTCCTCCTGTTCTTCTTCCTTGATCCTCTACTCCACTCCTCTTCTTCTTCTGTCTTATCCATCTTTGGCACTTCTCTTATGCCCTAATAATCCCCCCATCCCCATATGTTCACTTGTATGTGTTTAATAAATGGACTCAACTGTTTCTCAGTGGTCTTTCTTCATCTGCGTTTAAAATGGCTTCACTGTTCGACCTCAGTGGCCCGCAGGAATACTGGCGTGAGTGGCTCAAAAGAATGGATGGACATAGGTCAAAAAGGGTTAGACGTAGGGCAAAGAATAGGACACAGGGTTAGAATAAGGACAGGGATTAAAAAAGTTCACTCCCTCCTCTACCCCCATCCTCTCCACCATCCCGTCCTTCCCTCTTCCCCTTCCCCCATCACTCTTCCCTGGGCCGTCATTCCTTCTCTCACTAAGAGATCAGGTTCAGGCCCAGAGTCAAGATCAGGGTTTATCGGTTTATCGAGGTTAGGGTTAGGGACGGGGCTAGGGTTAGGGATAGGCATCCTGTATAAGGGTTCAGTTTAGGCGTGCCAATTAGGGCTTAAGTTTAGGCGCATACCTCGAAAGGGGTTCAGTTTAGGCGCGTACCTCTAAGGGGTTAAGTTTAGGCGCATACCTCGAATGGTTTTGTTTAGGCGCATACATCGAATTGGTTAGGGTTAGCATAAGGCCTTGGTTTGGGTGTCTAATAGGACTTGGCAGTCAGGGACTTATGGGCTAAAGGGCATGAGAGACCACATCCCGCACACAACCCAGACTGCGGGACCTGGCGGGCTAGGTTCAGGAAAAAAGAATTCCCTCCCGAAGGAGAGAACCAGTGCACTCTCCGCTTCAGAATGGGCTGGTGAGGCAGATCTCCCAGCCTTGGGTTCCACCACTCGAAAGTGGTGGAGGGTCAAAAAATTTAAACATAGCTGTTCTTTAGCTAGTCTTAGGAAAGTCGACCGTTGCGCAACGTTTCGGGCTAGTATGCCCTTCATCAGGCGCGGTCGACAGAGTGGGTGGCCTAGTATGGCCTACACCACTTGGGCCCGTGCCCAGCTGCTCCCTCCAGGGTGCAGTTTAACGTCATGCCCAGGACGGAATAGACCCTCACCTTCATCTACTCTATGCCCCTAGTATGGGATTTGCATAGTTTTCCATCCGGTGAGTACTTACGAGGTAAGTAATTCAATTAGTACCTTTTTCTAGGTTTTCTTCCTTTTAGGGTTTTCCGAATTTGACTAATATGTCTTTTTTCTTCCTTTTAGGGGTTCCAGGTAAGTATAAATTGGTAAGTAATTTATTTCTCTAATTATAGGCTTTAATTTGTGACTGATTATGTCTTTTTCTTCCAATTAGGGGTTCCAGGTGATCGATGTTCTTGACAGGTAAGTGTTCTTCTCTTCCTCCCTTGATCCTTTATTCCTCCTGTTCTTCTTCCTTGATCCTCTACTCCACTCCTCTTCTTCTTCTGTCTTATCCATCTTTGGCACTTCTCTTATGCCCTAATAATCCCCCCATCCCCATATGTTCACTTGTATGTGTTTAATAAATGGACTCAACTGTTTCTCAGTGGTCTTTCTTCATCTGCGTTTAAAATGGCTTCACTGTTCGACCTCAGTGGCCCGCAGGAATACTGGCGTGAGTGGCTCAAAAGAATGGATGGACATAGGTCAAAAAGGGTTAGACGTAGGGCAAAGAATAGGACACAGGGTTAGAATAAGGACAGGGATTAAAAAAGTTCACTCCCTCCTCTACCCCCATCCTCTCCACCATCCCGTCCTTCCCTCTTCCCCTTCCCCCATCACTCTTCCCTGGGCCGTCATTCCTTCTCTCACTAAGAGATCAGGTTCAGGCCCAGAGTCAAGATCAGGGTTTATCGGTTTATCGAGGTTAGGGTTAGGGACGGGGCTAGGGTTAGGGATAGGCATCCTGTATAAGGGTTCAGTTTAGGCGTGCCAATTAGGGCTTAAGTTTAGGCGCATACCTCGAAAGGGGTTCAGTTTAGGCGCGTACCTCTAAGGGGTTAAGTTTAGGCGCATACCTCGAATGGTTTTGTTTAGGCGCATACATCGAATTGGTTAGGGTTAGCATAAGGCCTTGGTTTGGGTGTCTAATAGGACTTGGCAGTCAGGGACTTATGGGCTAAAGGGCATGAGAGACCACATCCCGCACACAACCCAGACTGCGGGACCTGGCGGGCTAGGTTCAGGAAAAAAGAATTCCCTCCCGAAGGAGAGAACCAGTGCACTCTCCGCTTCAGAATGGGCTGGTGAGGCAGATCTCCCAGCCTTGGGTTCCACCACTCGAAAGTGGTGGAGGGTCAAAAAATTTAAACATAGCTGTTCTTTAGCTAGTCTTAGGAAAGTCGACCGTT
The DNA here is from genome assembly GCF_046127955.1 of Nelusetta ayraudi. Classification (NCBI taxonomy): domain Eukaryota; kingdom Metazoa; phylum Chordata; class Actinopteri; order Tetraodontiformes; family Monacanthidae; genus Nelusetta; species Nelusetta ayraudi. The sequence continues at coordinate 12,975 of NW_027466310.1, read as the reverse complement.
GCGCAACGTTTCGGGCTAGTATGCCCTTCATCAGGCGCGGTCGACAGAGTGGGTGGCCTAGTATGGCCTACACCACTTGGGCCCGTGCCCAGCTGCTCCCTCCAGGGTGCAGTTTAACGTCATGCCCAGGACGGAATAGACCCTCACCTTCATCTACTCTATGCCCCTAGTATGGGATTTGCATAGTTTTCCATCCGGTGAGTACTTACGAGGTAAGTAATTCAATTAGTACCTTTTTCTAGGTTTTCTTCCTTTTAGGGTTTTCCGAATTTGACTAATATGTCTTTTTTCTTCCTTTTAGGGGTTCCAGGTAAGTATAAATTGGTAAGTAATTTATTTCTCTAATTATAGGCTTTAATTTGTGACTGATTATGTCTTTTTCTTCCAATTAGGGGTTCCAGGTGATCGATGTTCTTGACAGGTAAGTGTTCTTCTCTTCCTCCCTTGATCCTTTATTCCTCCTGTTCTTCTTCCTTGATCCTCTACTCCACTCCTCTTCTTCTTCTGTCTTATCCATCTTTGGCACTTCTCTTATGCCCTAATAATCCCCCCATCCCCATATGTTCACTTGTATGTGTTTAATAAATGGACTCAACTGTTTCTCAGTGGTCTTTCTTCATCTGCGTTTAAAATGGCTTCACTGTTCGACCTCAGTGGCCCGCAGGAATACTGGCGTGAGTGGCTCAAAAGAATGGATGGACATAGGTCAAAAAGGGTTAGACGTAGGGCAAAGAATAGGACACAGGGTTAGAATAAGGACAGGGATTAAAAAAGTTCACTCCCTCCTCTACCCCCATCCTCTCCACCATCCCGTCCTTCCCTCTTCCCCTTCCCCCATCACTCTTCCCTGGGCCGTCATTCCTTCTCTCACTAAGAGATCAGGTTCAGGCCCAGAGTCAAGATCAGGGTTTATCGGTTTATCGAGGTTAGGGTTAGGGACGGGGCTAGGGTTAGGGATAGGCATCCTGTATAAGGGTTCAGTTTAGGCGTGCCAATTAGGGCTTAAGTTTAGGCGCATACCTCGAAAGGGGTTCAGTTTAGGCGCGTACCTCTAAGGGGTTAAGTTTAGGCGCATACCTCGAATGGTTTTGTTTAGGCGCATACATCGAATTGGTTAGGGTTAGCATAAGGCCTTGGTTTGGGTGTCTAATAGGACTTGGCAGTCAGGGACTTATGGGCTAAAGGGCATGAGAGACCACATCCCGCACACAACCCAGACTGCGGGACCTGGCGGGCTAGGTTCAGGAAAAAAGAATTCCCTCCCGAAGGAGAGAACCAGTGCACTCTCCGCTTCAGAATGGGCTGGTGAGGCAGATCTCCCAGCCTTGGGTTCCACCACTCGAAAGTGGTGGAGGGTCAAAAAATTTAAACATAGCTGTTCTTTAGCTAGTCTTAGGAAAGTCGACCGTTGCGCAACGTTTCGGGCTAGTATGCCCTTCATCAGGCGCGGTCGACAGAGTGGGTGGCCTAGTATGGCCTACACCACTTGGGCCCGTGCCCAGCTGCTCCCTCCAGGGTGCAGTTTAACGTCATGCCCAGGACGGAATAGACCCTCACCTTCATCTACTCTATGCCCCTAGTATGGGATTTGCATAGTTTTCCATCCGGTGAGTACTTACGAGGTAAGTAATTCAATTAGTACCTTTTTCTAGGTTTTCTTCCTTTTAGGGTTTTCCGAATTTGACTAATATGTCTTTTTTCTTCCTTTTAGGGGTTCCAGGTAAGTATAAATTGGTAAGTAATTTATTTCTCTAATTATAGGCTTTAATTTGTGACTGATTATGTCTTTTTCTTCCAATTAGGGGTTCCAGGTGATCGATGTTCTTGACAGGTAAGTGTTCTTCTCTTCCTCCCTTGATCCTTTATTCCTCCTGTTCTTCTTCCTTGATCCTCTACTCCACTCCTCTTCTTCTTCTGTCTTATCCATCTTTGGCACTTCTCTTATGCCCTAATAATCCCCCCATCCCCATATGTTCACTTGTATGTGTTTAATAAATGGACTCAACTGTTTCTCAGTGGTCTTTCTTCATCTGCGTTTAAAATGGCTTCACTGTTCGACCTCAGTGGCCCGCAGGAATACTGGCGTGAGTGGCTCAAAAGAATGGATGGACATAGGTCAAAAAGGGTTAGACGTAGGGCAAAGAATAGGACACAGGGTTAGAACAAGGACAGGGATTAAAAAAGTTCACTCCCTCCTCTACCCCCATCCTCTCCACCATCCCGTCCTTCCCTCTTCCCCTTCCCCCATCACTCTTCCCTGGGCCGTCATTCCTTCTCTCACTAAGAGATCAGGTTCAGGCCCAGAGTCAAGATCAGGGTTTATCGGTTTATCGAGGTTAGGGTTAGGGACGGGGCTAGGGTTAGGGATAGGCATCCTGTATAAGGGTTCAGTTTAGGCGTGCCAATTAGGGCTTAAGTTTAGGCGCATACCTCGAAAGGGGTTCAGTTTAGGCGCGTACCTCTAAGGGGTTAAGTTTAGGCGCATACCTCGAATGGTTTTGTTTAGGCGCATACATCGAATTGGTTAGGGTTAGCATAAGGCCTTGGTTTGGGTGTCTAATAGGACTTGGCAGTCAGGGACTTATGGGCTAAAGGACATGAGAGACCACATCCCGCACACAACCCAGACTGCGGGACCTGGCGGGCTAGGTTCAGGAAAAAAGAATTCCCTCCCGAAGGAGAGAACCAGTGCACTCTCCGCTTCAGAATGGGCTGGTGAGGCAGATCTCCCAGCCTTGGGTTCCACCACTCGAAAGTGGTGGAGGGTCAAAAAATTTAAACATAGCTGTTCTTTAGCTAGTCTTAGGAAAGTCGACCGTTGCGCAACGTTTCGGGCTAGTATGCCCTTCATCAGGCGCGGTCGACAGAGTGGGTGGCCTAGTATGGCCTACACCACTTGGGCCCGTGCCCAGCTGCTCCCTCCAGGGTGCAGTTTAACGTCATGCCCAGGACGGAATAGACCCTCACCTTCATCTACTCTATGCCCCTAGTATGGGATTTGCATAGTTTTCCATCCGGTGAGTACTTACGAGGTAAGTAATTCAATTAGTACCTTTTTCTAGGTTTTCTTCCTTTTAGGGTTTTCCGAATTTGACTAATATGTCTTTTTTCTTCCTTTTAGGGGTTCCAGGTAAGTATAAATTGGTAAGTAATTTATTTCTCTAATTATAGGCTTTAATTTGTGACTGATTATGTCTTTTTCTTCCAATTAGGGGTTCCAGGTGATCGATGTTCTTGACAGGTAAGTGTTCTTCTCTTCCTCCCTTGATCCCTTATTCCTCCTGTTCTTCTTCCTTGATCCTCTACTCTACTCCTCTTCTTCTTCTGTCTTATCCATCTTTGGCACTTCTCTTATGCCCTAATAATCCCCCCATCCCCATATGTTCACTTGTATGTGTTTAATAAATGGACTCAACTGTTTCTCAGTGGTCTTTCTTCATCTGCGTTTAAAATGGCTTCACTGTTCGACCTCAGTGGCCCGCAGGAATACTGGCGTGAGTGGCTCAAAAGAATGGATGGACATAGGTCAAAAAGGGTTAGACGTAGGGCAAAGAATAGGACACAGGGTTAGAACAAGGACAGGGATTAAAAAAGTTCACTCCCTCCTCTACCCCCATCCTCTCCACCATCCCGTCCTTCCCTCTTCCCCTTCCCCCATCACTCTTCCCTGGGCCGTCATTCCTTCTCTCACTAAGAGATCAGGTTCAGGCCCAGAGTCAAGATCAGGGTTTATCGGTTTATCGAGGTTAGGGTTAGGGACGGGGCTAGGGTTAGGGATAGGCATCCTGTATAAGGGTTCAGTTTAGGCGTGCCAATTAGGGCTTAAGTTTAGGCGCATACCTCGAAAGGGGTTCAGTTTAGGCGCGTACCTCTAAGGGGTTAAGTTTAGGCGCATACCTCGAATGGTTTTGTTTAGGCGCATACATCGAATTGGTTAGGGTTAGCATAAGGCCTTGGTTTGGGTGTCTAATAGGACTTGGCAGTCAGGGACTTATGGGCTAAAGGACATGAGAGACCACATCCCGCACACAACCCAGACTGCGGGACCTGGCGGGCTAGGTTCAGGAAAAAAGAATTCCCTCCCGAAGGAGAGAACCAGTGCACTCTCCGCTTCAGAATGGGCTGGTGAGGCAGATCTCCCAGCCTTGGGTTCCACCACTCGAAAGTGGTGGAGGGTCAAAAAATTTAAACATAGCTGTTCTTTAGCTAGTCTTAGGAAAGTCGACCGTTGCGCAACGTTTCGGGCTAGTATGCCCTTCATCAGGCGCGGTCGACAGAGTGGGTGGCCTAGTATGGCCTACACCACTTGGGCCCGTGCCCAGCTGCTCCCTCCAGGGTGCAGTTTAACGTCATGCCCAGGACGGAATAGACCCTCACCTTCATCTACTCTATGCCCCTAGTATGGGATTTGCATAGTTTTCCATCCGGTGAGTACTTACGAGGTAAGTAATTCAATTAGTACCTTTTTCTAGGTTTTCTTCCTTTTAGGGTTTTCCGAATTTGACTAATATGTCTTTTTTCTTCCTTTTAGGGGTTCCAGGTAAGTATAAATTGGTAAGTAATTTATTTCTCTAATTATAGGCTTTAATTTGTGACTGATTATGTCTTTTTCTTCCAATTAGGGGTTCCAGGTGATCGATGTTCTTGACAGGTAAGTGTTCTTCTCTTCCTCCCTTGATCCCTTATTCCTCCTGTTCTTCTTCCTTGATCCTCTACTCTACTCCTCTTCTTCTTCTGTCTTATCCATCTTTGGCACTTCTCTTATGCCCTAATAATCCCCCCATCCCCATATGTTCACTTGTATGTGTTTAATAAATGGACTCAACTGTTTCTCAGTGGTCTTTCTTCATCTGCGTTTAAAATGGCTTCACTGTTCGACCTCAGTGGCCCGCAGGAATACTGGCGTGAGTGGCTCAAAAGAATGGATGGACATAGGTCAAAAAGGGTTAGACGTAGGGCAAAGAATAGGACACAGGGTTAGAACAAGGACAGGGATTAAAAAAGTTCACTCCCTCCTCTACCCCCATCCTCTCCACCATCCCGTCCTTCCCTCTTCCCCTTCCCCCATCACTCTTCCCTGGGCCGTCATTCCTTCTCTCACTAAGAGATCAGGTTCAGGCCCAGAGTCAAGATCAGGGTTTATCGGTTTATCGAGGTTAGGGTTAGGGACGGGGCTAGGGTTAGGGATAGGCATCCTGTATAAGGGTTCAGTTTAGGCGTGCCAATTAGGGCTTAAGTTTAGGCGCATACCTCGAAAGGGGTTCAGTTTAGGCGCGTACCTCTAAGGGGTTAAGTTTAGGCGCATACCTCGAATGGTTTTGTTTAGGCGCATACATCGAATTGGTTAGGGTTAGCATAAGGCCTTGGTTTGGGTGTCTAATAGGACTTGGCAGTCAGGGACTTATGGGCTAAAGGACATGAGAGACCACATCCCGCACACAACCCAGACTGCGGGACCTGGCGGGCTAGGTTCAGGAAAAAAGAATTCCCTCCCGAAGGAGAGAACCAGTGCACTCTCCGCTTCAGAATGGGCTGGTGAGGCAGATCTCCCAGCCTTGGGTTCCACCACTCGAAAGTGGTGGAGGGTCAAAAAATTTAAACATAGCTGTTCTTTAGCTAGTCTTAGGAAAGTCGACCGTTGCGCAACGTTTCGGGCTAGTATGCCCTTCATCAGGCGCGGTCGACAGAGTGGGTGGCCTAGTATGGCCTACACCACTTGGGCCCGTGCCCAGCTGCTCCCTCCAGGGTGCAGTTTAACGTCATGCCCAGGACGGAATAGACCCTCACCTTCATCTACTCTATGCCCCTAGTATGGGATTTGCATAGTTTTCCATCCGGTGAGTACTTACGAGGTAAGTAATTCAATTAGTACCTTTTTCTAGGTTTAGGGTTAGGGTTAGGGTTAGGGTTAGGGTAAGGGTTAGGGTTAGGGTTAGGGTTAGGGTAGGGTTAGGGTTAGGGTTAGGGTAAGGGTTAGGGTTAGGGTTAGGGTTAGGGTTAGGGTAGGGTTAGGGTTAGGGTTAGGGTTAGGGTTAGGGTTAGGGTAGGGTTAGGGTTAGGGTTAGGGTAAGGGTTAGGGTTAGGGTAAGGGTTAGGGTTAGGGTTAGGGTAAGGGTTAGGGTTAGGGTTAGGGTTAGGTTAGGGTTAGGGTTAGGGTAAGGGTTAGGGTTAGGGTTAGGGTTAGGGTAAGGGTTAGGGTTAGGGTTAGGGTTAGGGTAAGGGTTAGGGTTAGGGTTAGGGTAGGGTTAGGGTTAGGGTTAGGGTTAGGGTTGCGGAAGTAGTTTCCCCTTCCATAGGAAGGGGAAGGAGCTCTGGCCCTCCCGCCATAGCGGTCGCCGTCCCGCCGGGTCCCTCTATAAAAGTAGGGGGGACGCTGTCCCCCCCGATTGTTGCGGCGGACTGTTGTCCAACTGTCCGCCATCAGGTAAGTGGTAAGTATTTATTTATTGTATATTTATTTCTGTATCTATTAATTGTGTATTTATAATATTGTGTTTTAATCAACTTATTTATTTATTTATACTATTTATTTATTTATGTATAATAATTATTTATTTATTTATTAATAAAAACAAAAACAAAAATAAACAACAAACAAAGGAAGTGTGCCAACTGAAACGACGTTTCGACCCTCCTCTGGGTCTTCCTCAGGTTTCTTGTGGCACAAAATAACTAAATGCAAGCTGAGTAGCTGTGGAAAAAAAATAGATGTTGCTCTCTTGAAGTCCGAAAGTGAAATGAGCCTTCTGGCTGCTCAGCCCGGCTTTATATTCAAAAAACGAAAAAAGCGATGAACGCATTTGCACTTTTGCATTTTATAATAAAATAGAAAATAAGAAAAACCCATTGGTTTTTTAATACATTTGAACTTAATATGAACTGATTTTAATTTTTTAATGGTTTTTTAATTAAATTAAATTATGTTTTTACAATATTAATGTTTATACATTTCTTAAATTTCTTAATGTTTTTAATAGTGTTTTTAATGTTTTTAATAGTGTTTTAAAGTGTTTTTAAAGATTTTTTTAGGGTTTTTAAAGATTTTTTTAGATTTTTATTGTTTTTTTATTATTTTTTTAGATTTTTAATGGTTTTTAAGTTTGTATTTAAATTTTTAATGAAAAAGTTTTTTATCATTATACGCAATTTCAGGTTAATGAAAATAAGAAAAAAAGAAAAAAAATAATAATATTAGGGTTATGTTTAGGACCGAATAGGGTTATGATTAGAATTGAATGTTAGTGCCAAATTAGGTTTAGAATTAGGGCCAAATTAGGGTTATGTTTAGGAATAGAAATTAGGGCCAGATTAGGGTTAGGTTTAGGGTTCAGATTAGGGTTATGGTTAGGTTTAGAATTAGGGCCAAATTAGGGTTAGGTTTAGGAATAGAATTTAGGTTAGGGTTAGAATTGGGGCCAAATTAGGGTTAGGTTTAGGAATAGAATTTAGGTTAGGGTTAGAATTGGGGCCAAATTAGGGTTAGGTTTAGGGTTCAGATTAGGGTTAGGGTTAGGTTTAGAATTAGGGCCAAATTAGGGTTAAGTTTAGGAGTAGAATTTAGGTTAGGGTTAGGTTTAGGTTTTGGGGCCAAATTAGGGTTAGGTTTAGGGTTCAGATTAGGGTTAGGGTTAGGTTTAGAATTAGGGCCAAATCAGGGTTAGGTTTAGGAATAGAATTTAGGTTAGGGTTAGAATTGGGGCCAAATTAGGGTTAGGTTTAGGAATAGAATTTAGGTTAGGGTTAGAATTGGGGCCAAATTAGGGTTAGGTTTAGAATTTAGGTTATGGTTAGGTTTAGAATTAGGGCTGAATTAGGGTTAGGTTTAGGGTTCAGATTAGGGTTCAGATTAGGTTTAGTATTAGAGCCAGATTAGGGTTAGTTTTCGGTTTAAAATCAGGTTTCTGATTGGGAAAGGAAATCCCGGTTAGGATTTTGGACCGAGGTCAAGGTTAGGGGTCAATATTTTTTTTATATTCAGGCCTCCTGGCTCCCTTGTACCCACCATGTAGATCCAATACCTTTCTCTCTTCTTGCGTTCCCAATCAGACCAACATACATTCTCTTCCAAACCCGCCATTCTCACTGCTGATATGCCATGTCCAATAAAGTGCTGCACCAACAATGTGTTGAGTTCTTTTTTGTTCCTGATGTTATGTAGGTGCTGTGAGAGACGAATGTTGAGACCATTTCTGGTCTCACCCACATATTTCATATTACAATGAAGACAGAAGATAATATATACACAATTTTTTGATTTCAGCGTGAAATTTTGTCCAATTTTCATGATTGTGTGATTACTGTTGTTTTGAATAAATTTTAATTTATAAAAATATTTTTCCGCTTTGAGTGGTTTCGTCCAATGAAATGATGGCAATTTTGCCCGTACCAGCCAATCTTTTAAATTTTTATTCCTCCTGTATGCCGAAATCACCTCTGAATTTGGAATCAAATTATCTCGATTGGTCATGTTAATGAAGTTGTTTTTAAATTTTGAATTAAGAATCATGGCCGCTGGTGAAAATGTAACAATCAAGGGAATTAAATTGTTCTTGCTTCTGTCCTTTTTAATTGTAAATGTTTTTAGGCATCCCCTCAGGAATAGGGTTAGGGTTAGGGTTAGGGTTAGGGTTAGGGTAGGGTTAGGGTTAGGGTTAGGGTTAGGGTTAGGTTTGTGGTAAGAAATAGATCCACCCTGAGCATGGGATGGATCTAGATGCACTGGCCTGCCAAGGAAGTGTCTCCATAGGAGTGTCCCACGGACACTAGACCCACCATCCGAAGATGGTGGGAGGGGTTCAAAAAATTGGACATATCACGTCTGATTGTCTTTTTAGGTCGGCCAGGTCGCGACGTTTCGGCCATATTTGTGGCCTTCTTCAGGCGCTGAAACCGACCTCTAAGCTGAGTGGCGATTTGCGCCGTTGCTCGCTTTTAAGGGCCAAGCTTTTCCCTTTTCTTTTTCCTATCTTCCCATTTTGTGGTTTTTTCCAATTGTTGTAGCTTCTTCTAATTGTGCTTTTTCCTCTTTTCCTTTCAGGTGGTGTTCCAGGTAAGTGTTTGTTCTTTGTTTTTGTGTCTTCTTCTTTTTGAGTTGTTTCTAATTGTTTTTTCCTTCTTCTCCTCTAGGTGGTGGTGTTCTCTTCCAGATGGCGGTTCCAGGTAAGTGTGTTGTTTTGTTCCTGTACCTCATCTAACCCTTTCTTTTCTTCTTTTCAGGTTGCAGTTTAACGTCTTGCCCAGGACGGCGGTGTGGGGTTTGTATCCCTTTCTTCTTCTTTCTCTATCCCTCTTTCTTCCCTTTGTACTTCCTCGGTTGACATTCTTCCCTCCTTTTCCGCTTCTTCCTCTTCCATTTCCCGCTTCGGACTGTGGCTCTCCTGGTATCCTCTTCAGGGGCCTTCTTTCAATAAAATTGTGGTTCACCTGGAATTTGCGTCAGGGACCTAATAAACTCACTCTCCTGGCATTCATTCTTCAGGGGTCTCATGAATATGGCGTGGATAATGGGGATTGGTCGATTAGGATAGGACTGGGTTCACAGTACGGTCGAGTTAGCACTTAGGTGCAAAATAGGGCTAGGGAGAGTATCCGAAATTGGACTTTTAAATATTAGTTTTTAGGTTTTCCAATTAATAGGCTTTAATTTAGTAATTAGGGTTAGGTATTCCAATTGCCTCTTTTTCTACCCCCTCCCCCTCCCCCTTCCCCATCCCCACCCTCTTCCCCTTCCCCCAGTCCCCAACCCTAGGCCATCATTTCCACACCTCCGAAGAGGAGCGGGGTCCGGCCCAGGGTCAGAGTCCGGGTTTATCGGTTTGTCGAGGGTTAGGTTTAGGGTTAGGGTTAGGGGTTAGGGTTAGGGTTAGGGTTAGGGTTAGGGTTAGGGTTAGGGGTTAGGGTTAGGGTTAGGGTTAGGGTTAGGTTAAGGAAAGAAGGTTTCCCCCAAATGGAGAAAACCAGTTGCACTCTCCGCTACAGAGCGCGATCCGGGTAGGCCTCCAAGCCCTTAAGTGGTTCCCACCACCCTAAAGTGGTGGGGTTTCCAAAAATTATACATGTCTTGTATTGTATGTAAAGATGGCGTTCGCGCAACGTTTCGGCCTTAAAAGGCCTTCATCAGGCGCTGGCCATCTGGTGGAGCTGGCTGCCTGAATGGCTTAAGCCGCTCAAAAATTGGCCCGGGCACTGTTTGCACCTCCCTTCCCAATTTAAGTCGAATTAATGTTTTACTTGTGCTTTATATGGCTTTTTCCAAATTAATGAATTTATTTGTTTCCCAATTTCTTTCAGGTTGCAGTTTAACGTCGTGCCCAGGACGGTGAGGTGAGTATGTCCAATTAGTGTTTGTTGTGTCTTCTTTATGAGTTTATTAATTTCTCTTTCCTCTCTTTTTTTCAGGTATCCAATTCAGGTAGGTAAGGTAAGTATCCTTCTTTCCTCCTTTTTCTTCTTCCTCTATCCTTTTTCTTCCTTTC